>NW_024885122.1:326418-364462 GCF_019232065.1 Centrocercus urophasianus | reverse complement strand
TGTGCTGAGGTGTGCTGAGGTGTGCTGAGGTGTGCTGAGGTGTGCTGTGTGTGCATGCAGTGGGGGCTGCTGGCAGGCAGTGCTGGCAGGGCCAGGTGCACGGGTGGGTGAGTGCTGTCAGTGTGATGTCAGTACAGACAAAATCTTGAATTGAGGTGCTCTGGTAAGTGACGTCTGTCTTTGCTTTTGCCGTAGTTCTGGTCCCAAATTCAACAGTGCCATCAGAGGGAAGATTGGTCTGCCTCACAGCATCAAATTAAGGTTTCTGAGTTTTCTCTACTTTTTATTGCATCGTTAATAGGTTTTGTTTAAAATAAGACCGTTATGCTTGAAGTGTTTTGGTAACCTTGTTCTTATCTCTTTACAGCAGACGGCGTTCCAGAAGCAAAAGTCCCTTCAGAAAAGACAAGAGCCCTGTTAGGTAGCTATTTTTATATGCTTTTTTTCCCCCATCGATTGAAGGAAGAAGTGTAATGATGAAATAGTGTGTGACTGACTGCACAGCTATCCAATTAAAGTCACAAGTGATGCTGGAATTCATCGTTCAGGAAGCCCAATAAATGAGAACATGGAGAAATGTTGCTTTTTTTCCCGTGTCATCCCTTCCCTCTCTCCAGTTTTTGGAGTACCATTGTGAATAACATCAATTTGCAAAATGTGTCTGGCCTTAGTTTTCATGTTTTTGTGTTAATTCTAATTTAACTTACCTAGCATTCCTACTAAATATTACTAAACGCAGAATGGAAAAGTGCTGCTGTTTTTTTCCTACCCATTGTTGATGTTATTTGTGGAGTAGTAACCGAAATCCAGAAAGTGCTTATCCATTCTTAAGCTTCCCAATTAAGGAATTTGTATTTAGATTGCTGCTAATTAGATTTGTTTAAATTTAAGTATATTAATTTAGAGAATAGGCTTGCATGGTTTTTATTAGCAAAGTGAGATAATTTAATTGATCTTTCTTGTGTTTTCTCAGGAAGATTTTAAGATATAGATATATCTAAATAAATACGTTATGCTACTGGAAGCTCAGTGTAGAATCAGGCCTGCTAATTCTATCCTGTGCATAAATGCAAGCCAGGTTTTTTTTCTGCTGCTCTTTCCAGTTGAAGCTTTAACGTTTCAAATGTAGTGTGTCTGATTGCAGCTGTTGTTCAGTTGAAATCAGCACTGATCCAGTCTGTGGGATGGCAGTAATTATTTGCTATTCAAGTGTTTGCTTTTGTGGGAGGAGTGTTAGAAGCCACAAGCGGTGAGGACTGGGAGCTGTTGGTGTAGATGTCAGTGTTTGTGCAGTGCCTGGAGTGACTCCTGAGTGACTGGCTATAAATAACTTAGTTTGCAAAGCTCATCTGAGAGTGCATTGGTGTGCTGATTAATGCTGTGCTCTTCATTTTCCTATCATCTTTTACCACAAACTTGTCAGTATGGTGCTCTTCTCTGTTCGTGACAGTAGCAGAATGGCAGCTCCTGTGTAGCTGGGGCTTCTGAGTTTGGAATACTGATTTCCAGTCATACTCAAGTTCAAGGTGAAAACAGGAAGTTTAGTCATGTTAAATATAATTGCATTAATATTAGGAGTTCACCTCTTGGCACCTACTTTTTTTTTAATATTGCAGGTATTTGTTCACTGTTTGACTTCAAAATGCTTGTGTTTAAAGTTTCATGCATTGCAAAGGTTACCTTATTCAGATTTTTTTTTAAATGCATCTTTCTTCTTTCCAGAGAACCTATTGATAATCTTACCCCTGAAGAGAGGGATGCTCGAACAGTATTCTGCATGCAGCTAGCTGCAAGAATTCGACCAAGAGACCTGGAAGAATTTTTCTCTACAGTAGGGAAGGTAAGTAATAAGGAGATTGAAGAGATTCTGAGTACTTGGTCAAGTGTCTCTAGCTAGGGTGGGTATTGTGCTGAGTGACAAGGAGGAGTCTTTCAGGAGAGTCCTGGGGCGTGCGTGATTTAAGGCTCTGAGCGTGGGGAAGTAACTGGTCAGTTTACTGTTGGGTGTGCAGTGTGATGCAAAATGCAAGGAAGCAGCTGTGGTTCAGATGACTTCATTTTCAGAACTTTGAGTCTCCTGCAGGTAATCTGCTGCCGGTTGAAGTGTAATTTCAATTTCAACTTCCAGTTTTGAAGAAATAGCATTTTTCAGCAGTTTTACCAGCTGCAAGGTTCTGGCTTAAAGCATTGCAGCGCTGCAGGTATCTGCTGACCTTTTTCCTAAAAAAAATACTGCATTTGACTCTGAATTGTAGTTTTGAGTGCTAGCTTTCCTCCAGGATTTGTTTGTTCTGAGGGTTTGATGCCACCCAAGATTTGCAGCGTAATTACGCAGCCATTGATTGATTTGGCTGGTAATTGCTTGTTAGTATGTCTGAAAGTAAACTGCTTCAGCTTCTTTCCTGGAGCAGCTCTGTCTGTAACAGTGTGTCTGTGCTTGTCTTTCAGGTGCGTGATGTGCGGATGATTTCTGATAGGAATTCCAGGCGTTCAAAGGGAATTGCTTATGTGGAATTCGTTGATGTTAGTTCAGTGCCTCTGGCAATAGGACTCACTGGACAGAGAGTCCTGGGTGTACCAATCATAGTGCAGGCATCACAGGTAAGGACTTAACACAGTTAAAAGCTTGGTTTTTTTAACTGGTGACTTGTTACCTTGCTGGAAAAGTTGGTGTTTGAAGTTGGTCACCAATGAACATGCAGAAAGCCTTACCAGTAATGATCATATGGTTTAAATGTAGAAATTGACCTTGGTTCCCAGTAGCTGACGTGCAAATCAAAGGTGCATTTTGAAAATACTGGTGTTAATAGTGTTACTTTTAAAAATCATAATATAATAATAATAATATACATAGTGTGCTTTCCAGCAGATGTGTGAAAATCAAAATGACAGTTTACTGAGTGCAAGCCAGAATTCTGCACAAAGTTGTTCAGCTTGAAGATTTTAGGGAATTACATCTCTGTATTTGGTCGTGGTCTTTGCTTTTGTATTTTGAGTTGACTGCCTGGCCGTGCAGACTATAAACCAGTTGAATTTGATGGAAGTATTTTTTACTTATTTTAGGGTTTTTCAGTATTATTGTATTCGTACAGAATTTACCAATGTTTTTTCTTGTTTTTCTTTCTCCCCGCAGGCAGAGAAAAACAGAGCAGCAGCAATGGCAAACAACCTGCAGAAGGGCAGCGCCGGCCCCATGAGGCTCTACGTAGGGTCGTTGCACTTCAACATCACTGAAGATATGCTTCGAGGGATCTTCGAGCCCTTCGGCAGGGTATGCTGTGATTTGGCACTGTGGGCTTGTGGTTGATCTGAGCTTTCAAACAGCCCCTGGAAAAAATTCAGTCTCACAGGCACCAAACGTTTTCATTTTCTCACTGCTGTGTACCTACATTCTGCACCACAAGGCTGTAGGCATTGAGTTAGCATTTCAGAACAAGTAAGGGCCTTGACTGGAGACATGGTCCAGTGATATGAGTGTAGGCCTTATGTTAGAGAGCTTGAGAGTTCAGTGAGTTCCTGAAGTTCCCCAGAATCAGGCCTTGGTCTGGTTCACAGTGAATCTGTAGTAGTGTAATCTGTTTCTGAATACTTTTTTGTTAATTAGTAACTCGTGTTGCCAACCTTTGCTTTGTCACCTGCTGCTGTGATGTAGGCTTCTGTCTTTACACTCTGATCAGTGACTTTCAGTTTATAGCATGGTAATGTTTCCTTACAATTATGAAGGTGACGAGATTGAATCTGAACTTTCCATCTTAAAAAAAAAAAAAAAAAAAAAAAAAAAAGTTAAACACTGGTGCAGCACTGTGCTGACTGTTGCATTGAGGGTATGTCAGTATCAGTAAGGAGAAGATAATACATTTCATAAGCTGCTTAGGTATGTTTTTTATCAAGCCTGTTGATGATGTTCATATCGTTTTAGAACAGCAGCCTTGTTTTGTACATTCTGTAACCTCACTTTTTAGATCTTTGTTCAGTTTTTTATGTGTATCCCTTTAATTCTGTTATGCAGAAGTCTGGAACGTCGCAGCAGTTGGTTAAATTGTAATCCATGTGGCTGCTCTGTTGTTTTCTCCCGAGGTCTGGCAGTAGGGTTAAACAGACCAGGAGGATTTACAGATAGCTGTGCATGAAGGTTTTTCTTCCCAGTCTTCGGTTCAGCTCTCTCTTCAGCCACTATTGCATGGCTCATGGATGACTTTCTCGTGTTTAAATTCAGTAACTATGGAATGTTAGGGATTACAGTGTACCTAATCATTGAAAACAGGCACACTTTTCTTAAAGCCCCTGGCCAGTCATGCAAACTGCTTTTCTTCATAAATTGGGTTTCCTCAGCGTATGGGACGCCTTGTGTTGTTTCATGGCCTTGGTGTTTACTGCTTCTGTTCGTGTGTCAGAGCGCACATCTGCTTCTATGCTAATGTGTATTTGAGGGAAGAATTAAGAACTTAAAACCAAAAAAGAACAAAAAAAAAAACCAAACTTAGTTTCTCATGTGTATGTTTGTCAGGACTGTACATGTGTGTTATTTGATACCTTGTTCTGTTCCAAACTGTTGGAACAAACAGGCTTATTCTTTTTTTAGATTGAAAGTATTCAGCTGATGATGGATAGTGAAACTGGACGTTCCAAAGGATACGGATTTATTACGGTATGAGTGGGGTTACCAGACTTGTTGGGCAGCTTTGAGCGTAACCTTCTCACATAGCAGTGCAGGTTACTCAAACCTTGCTTAGAAATTTCTGTTGCAGGATGTGCAGCAGTGGTCTGTTTTTTTTCTGCCAGTTCTCTGTGGGTGATGTGATTAAATGATGCATGTATACAGATAGGAATAGCATAGCTGATGGTCAGTGCCTGCAGAGCAGTGCTATTCCTGGCGGGCGAGTACACCTGCCAACACTGACTTTCTCATAGTGTCATTGAAATCATGGAATTACAGACTTTTATTCTTTTTTTTTTTTTTTTTTTTTTTTTGGTGACATCAAATTCCAGAGGCTGAAATTTTTGGTTAAAAACATCTTCATCTTGGCTCTCAAATACCTAATTTTGTGAGTGGAGCAATTTGTGATGAAAGCAACATCAGAGGCCTCTGGCACTTGGAGACCGATGAAACAGACTTAACTTCATAGCTAATATATGATGTCTTAACACAGACAGCAAACACGTGTTTTTGATTGGGTGTGTGTCCTGACACAGATCATCTGCAAGAGCAGCCAGCAGATGCGTGGTGGTTAGAAATTATGCAAGTGGCTACTGCTCTGGGAAGGTGTTGTAAGGCAACCACAGCCATGCCTTCCACAGACTGCAGTGTCTGTGTTGTCCAGCTTCAACAATAGTACATACCCTGCGTAGAGGAAAGTAGATATTTTGCCTTGCTTGTGTTTGGCTATAGCAGAAAATATGAATCACATTTAAGGTTGCAGCAGCTGCTGTTATGTTCAGTGCTTTCCACGTTTCTGTAGCTGTGGATGTTTGATGTGATGAGTGCTGCTAAATATCGTTGGCAGGATTTCTGAATTTGTGTTTTTCCCACCTGCAGTTCTCAGACTCAGAGTGTGCCAAAAAGGCTTTGGAGCAGCTCAATGGATTTGAGCTGGCTGGCAGGCCGATGAAAGTTGGGCATGTAACTGAGCGCACTGATGCTTCCAGTGCTAGCTCGTTTTTGGACAGCGATGAGTTGGAGCGAACTGGAATTGACTTGGGAACAACTGGTCGCCTTCAGTTGATGGCAAGACTTGCAGAGGGTATGTATGGTGATGAACAGGGAGTCTGCAAAATCCTGTGGCTTTATGCAGCTTGAATTAATCAGTGTGTTGGTGCTTCCTGCTCAGGTACTGGGTTGCAGATTCCCCCGGCTGCACAGCAGGCTCTGCAGATGAGTGGGTCGTTGGCATTCGGGGCTGTGGCAGGTAAGAAATGATCGCCTCCTTATTTGCCCAAAGTGCTGGTCGTACTTGATGATTTTGAGACAAAGTGCTGAATGCATCTTGCGATCTTTTAAGTTGGGAGCATAGAACCACAGCGCATCTTACAGGTTGAGGAAGTTCTCAAATCCGTGGGCAAATAAACAGTGGCAGCATGTGTCAGCTTTGATGGATATGCTTCACTTTGCATTACTTCTGCTGAATCTTTGTAGTTCATTTAATCATTTCAGACCTTCGTCTCTTCACTGTTCCCACTGCTAGTGGGAGCGTTTATGTTCTGCTGCACTGTAAATATTGGCTGTTAAAAGTGGCAGGCTCATAACTGGAAGAGGATTGACTCTCTACAGAGTCCCTTCTGAAAAAAACAACCAAAACAAAAGCCAGCTGTGCCAGGAGCAAGAAGGTTACTGGTACTCCATGGAGGACACTGAAGTAGCTAGGATCGTGTGATGCATGTCCAGTGAGGTGGGCACTGTACATCAGGGTGTCACGGTGTTGCTTGAGGAATGGCTGTAGCTCGTGTGCTTTGTTGTAAGAATTACCAAGACTTAGCTTGAAAGGATGAGGCTGAGAACTGATTGTGCCTGCTGCTAGTCCAGTAGCTGGCCTGAGCCAAAATGTTCAGGAGGGCTTCAGGTAACTTTTACAGGAGACTTTAATACTGAAGCAAAAGGTGGCAAATCTTTGTAGCAGTAGAAAAGACTTGAGGGATATTGCAGATAACTGGCTGCTGGAATTTACAAGAAGTGTCAGGAGACAAAGAAAGAACACATGCATGGGATTTCTGTCTTCCAGCAGAGTGGCAGAAGGCATTCAGACTTAAGGTACACCTGAGTCACCTTAATGAAGTTCAAGTGCATTGTTGAAAGGAGCGAATGTATGAAACTGGACTGTCCTGAAAAAAAAAAAAAAAAAAGGAAATAGTTTATATCCCCTGAAGTGGAAGGAAAGGGGTCTGAGAAGTGACA
Organism: Centrocercus urophasianus; assembly: GCF_019232065.1. NCBI lineage: Eukaryota > Metazoa > Chordata > Aves > Galliformes > Phasianidae > Centrocercus > Centrocercus urophasianus. Next base: position 357,573 of record NW_024885122.1, on the reverse strand, counting down.
GAACGTTGGGAATTGAGAAACGAGTTCTTTATATTAATGAAGAAAGAGGTGAAAAAGACCAGGTGGCAAGGAAGAGGAGTAACTATTCCAAAAGAAGGAAGGCGAACAGCAGTAGCATGAGATCACCTTTAATGTAGGTGATGGTGATGTGACAGCCTTGCCTGGGAACAAGTGTAGTTGGTGAGAAAGGAGGAAAACGTTGCAAAAAAAGCTGTAATCATGTTCTCTCCTGTGTCTGAAGCAGGAGGCCACAAACGTGCTTAAGACATCTAAGTCATTGGAATGGCATTGGATTTATGAGACAATGCAACTGTGGAGGAGTGAATTTTAAGGCTGAACAAAGTTTTTTGTATAATGTGCATGTTTAGCAATTGTAGAAATGAAGGTGGTAGGAGTATCACTGTTTGTTCCACTTGTATTGTGCATAAGGAATAATGCAATTATGTACAATTTGAGTAACTGTGGAGAAGAATAAAGCTTTTTAGAGTCATGAGCTGTCCCCAAAGTGAGATTTGGTTATGGATTAAAGATCTCTTTACTCTTGTTAGAGAAAATTACTACCAGGAATTATGTCATTGTGGGAGACTTTAACTTCCCTGATACAGATTGGAGAAGAATTGCTAGTAATAATGGTGGGGCCCAGATATTCCTGGATGTGATATCCGACAAATTTCTTCATCAAACACTCACTGACTCATGAAGAAGGGATGCTATTTTAAACTCATTTTGGTAAGTAATGAAGATGTTATGGATGAGAACAGCTTTGACCATTGACTGAGTGATCATGAATTGCTCAAGCTTAAAAGGAAGGATAAGGCTTGTGATTTCAGAAGTGGTGGTTGAAGAACTGAGGAAATAAAGTCAGCTGGTCTGAGCAGCGTGAGTGGATGAGCAGACAGGATGTAAGAAGTTTCTTCAGTTCCAAAAGCTAATGCTATATTGGATCTGTATCCTACAGAGAGAAGAGACAGTCCTGTTAAAATTGGGCTCCACACTGATCTGGGTAATGAGCTCCAGAAAAATACAGGATAAGCACAGAGCCTGTGAAGAGTAGGAAAAGGCTAATAAAGACAATAAGGCAATAAAGAAGGCAGTGCTGTTAGTAAGTGGTGCGATGAGAATTGCTTACCCAGAGTCAGGTTACGATAGACTTTGTGAAGATAAATGAACAAAAGGGAAGTGTAGATGAAGATTTGTCAGATCTTGAAGACAACAGAAAAGCAGGGCTGAGGTTGAATGAAAAAGTACTTGAGGTGTTTCAGAAGAAGCTTATTCTCTCAGGTTGTAATGGGAACACTGGTCATAAAGTTTTGGGATTCCTATCAAGTAGGAGTATGGATGATGAAAAAATGCATCTCGAGGTGGATGGGTCTAAAGAAGAGCTGCCTGTTGTCAGTTCAGGACAGTGAGACTCCTATCAAATTAGTGAAGTAATCAGTACATGAAATATGGGACACAGTGTCCAGTGTTATCAGTAAATATTGTAAGCCTGTGATATAATACATGGCTGGGACATCAGGTCTAAATTGCCTGCACTTTAAAAAAGGAAGGAGGAAGAACCTGGCACGGACAGTTGCCAGTCCTGTTACTCTGACTTCACTTTGTTCATTTAAAAGTCACACTAAAGGCAGGCAAGCTGAAGGCTATGGTTAAAATACTGCATACCTTCAGAAAACCTGCTTGGAAGCCTTAGCAGTCTGTGAGTCAAGGAAGACTTTGATAGCGAAACTCTGCTAACTCCTGATTTGTTCATTTGGAATTGTAATCAACTTCCAAAAGAAGTTCCTAAGAAGGAGGCAGTATGTGCAATGGGAACATCTAACAAGAAGCTGATTCACACAAATAGGGGATTTTTCCTCCCCAGATAAGCACTGGGAACGATGGGATGTTGTTGAAATCTACTTCCAGTTTCTGATCTCATAAAATATTGCATGATTCACAATGGCAAAAAACAGCAAGGTAACAGTGAGTAAACAGAGGTGCTCTCAGTGTAGATCCATGGGCTGAGCACCTGCTGAGAGCTGGTAGAGGTGCAGAGCATGTGACACAGCACCAGTGTCTGGCAGTGAGAAGTATGATGAGTTGGAAAACCTGGGTTAGTCAGGGAGTGGGCATGAACTGCCTGTGATGTGCTTCATGCCTCTGCTAACTGGTGGCAAGAACTGCCTGTGTTTGGTATGTGCTGAATGAGACTGGAGATGGGGGGTGGTAAGTTGCCTGGGGAGCCTGAGAGCTTGGATGTGACTGACATGGAGGGCATTCCAGCAGGAAAAGGAGCTGAAGCTAAACAGCTACAGCTGTCTATTTCTTGTTCTCTAGGTAGGTGTGTCTGAAAGTGGAAAATCAGGAGGCCGTAGAACACTTCATGTACTTTGTGGGACAGAATTCCTTGTCAGCAGATTTGATCTGCTGTTCTGCTGTAAATAATGAGAAAGCTGGGAAATGTGGCATTTGTTTTCAAGCATTTGCTCACTTGAAGCTGGCTGTGCTTGAAAATGAAGCAGGTAATATTGCAATGTCTTTTAAGGCACGCAGTGCTTGGGTAGATACTCCTGCTGTATCTCTCCTGAGCGTGTGCAGAGTCATTGAGGTCTCCCTGTTCTTGCGGGTAATACGCAGGATGTACTCAGCAGGTGGCTGAGTTTCCCTGGACACATGGTAACTTCAGTGTCCACGTCCTGTTCAAAGCTGCACCTAAGGAGGAATAGCCTTAGAAGAGTGACAGTGGAGTTCAAAAATGGAATGGATTTGGAGAGAAAATCCATTCTTCAGTCCTGAGCAGGGAGGATTCAAGTAGTTAATGAAAGCTTTTATGGATGGAGGAATATGCTTCTGAAATGGCAGATAATTAACGTATGCAACATGTTGCTGCCAGGCATTGATTGGTGACCTTCTGTAAATGGAGCAGGTCTGTGAGCCCTGCCCAGAGCTGAGGGCTCTGTGTGGAGCTGTCGCGTTGGGCACAGGAGGATGGGGCTGCAGGGTCCCAGTGGCCAATCTTGGTGGGTGCAGCTGAAGTGATGTCAGAGGTGCAAAGGGAGAAGTCTGTCCTCATCTAACTAGAGAGATCTAAGAGATTTTCCTTATTTGCCTTTATTTTATTCAAACACTTTTTTTTTTTTTTTTTTTTTTTTAAAACCAAAAAAAATTGGTGATTATTTATAGAATCACAGAATGGTTTGGGCTGGAAGGGACCCTTAGGTTCACCTAGTTCCAGCCCCTGCTCGAGGCAGGGACGCCTCTCCCTGTGCAGCCTGGCCTCAAGCCTCTCCAGGGAGTGGACATCCACAACCTCACCATGCAACCTGTTCCAGTGCCTCATCACCAGAACAGATGGTGAGATGATAGATTTGGGCACTTCTGTGTGGATCTCGTGGGCTTCTGTAGAGAATGTGCCCTAGGACGGCCCCCCGTTATGGGGTTTCTCTCTTGGTGGAGTGGAGCATTCCTTCCTGGTAAAAAGCCAGATGAGGAACATGCTAGATGTAGCTCAGCCTTCAGAGCTTTCTTTTAATCCCGTGTTTTATGTGCTTTCCCAGTGTGTGTTCTCTTGTGGAAGTCGTTTGGAAGGCCTTTGTGTCTCCAGGGCTTGTGCTGCCCATAGTGGCTCCGCTGCCTCTGCCAGCATTCTGGAGCAGAGCTTGGAGGGGAAAAAATACCAGACAGGTGTCAGCCAATTTCGCCGAGTTTCCAAGTGGTCCATCATGTCATCACAGCTTTCTAAAGAAGTGAATTGTGATGATGACTCACTGCAAACCTCTGGCTCCCTGTGTTGGTGAGAATTAAGAAATTGAAACATGAGTGAAGTTTGTTTCCAGCGTTCCCAAGCTTTTTGTTGCTAATCTAAAGCTGAGTCAAGTATTTAAGTCATAAGAGGTTGGGAAGTCTGTGTTCTTCTGCCCCTGTTACTTCAAATAGGGACAGCTGTTATGCTTACGTGACAAATTACATGTTCTGAATGCTTGAAAGTGTTTTGAAATGGAAGAGTACCAAAGGAATGTGTCGTGGTGATGCTTCTGTGAAGAGATAACAGGTGAAATAGCACCGTGTTTCTCTGACATAAATACAGTGACTGCTGTCACAACGGTGGTTGGGTAACTGCTGAAATGCTTTCAGTTCAGATAGCAATTTTTCAGTGCCTGCAGGAATTGCTGTATTTTCTCATGGGAAAAGAAAATACTTAAGAGTCGAAGCACATTACTGACAAGGTGAGAACTGTGTTAATCTAAAGGGCACAGTCATGTCTCACTTTCCTTTTAAGGCATCGTTTCTCTTTGAAATACTCCTGCTTACCTATGTGGTTATATCTTGAGTACAGAATATCCCAGCTGAGGAGCTGGAAACAGGGAAATTTATTCATAGGAGCAGTTGAGAGCAGGCCTAGATTTTTGAGTAAGGTGGTGAGCACAAAAGCACAAGCTAAACGATCTGTCTGGCAGGTACAACACAGGTATGGTAACGTTCACAAATGTGCTAATTAACCTCTGTGTATTTCTCCTCAGATCTGCAAACAAGACTCTCTCAGCAGAATGAAGGTAAGCTGGACTTTGATCTAACTTGTCACCAGTGCCTTGTGTGCTGCGAATGTTGTCTCTAAGTGAAATGCTTTTGATGTGGAGATTGCCCGCAGCCTGGGGAATTGTGCTGTCTGTAGGAACTGTGCTTTACATTGACTAATGGCCACAAAGAGCAGAAAGCCTGTTGAATGCTTGGCCTTTTCCGTGGCATCAGCGTTGACTGACACGTGCCCTGGGAATGCTGCTGGGAAATATCCCCGAGTCCCAGGACGGCTGCGTGGCTCCCAGCGCTCCGTCGGGCCTGGGGCAGCCCAAGGGATGGGGCAGTCGGGCTTCAGGTGTGGCTTTGTTTTCCCCTGCGTTAAAGGCAGGGGCTGGAGGAATCAGATGAGAAAATGGGGCGTTTGGGGTTGCTGTCTCTCAATTAGTCTTTACGTTGCTGCCTTTGTCCCCCTTGATTCTACATGTGTCGAGAGAAAGCAGCCTGTTTCACCTAAACAAACAGAAGCTTACAGCCTGTGAGAGAGCTGCTTTTGGACAGTGCTACGTTAATAAGATGCACTGTGGTGATTGGTAACGGCAGGTAATCAGTGATTGTTGGGGTACTGAGAGAACTCAGAGCTGCTCTGAAGTTTTATCAGTTGCCGAGTGTTCCCTGCACTGCGTGTTTCTACAAAAGGTCAGATGTGCTTGAAGGATCCTTCAGTTTGCTCAGAACAAGTCCTGTGAAGTGAGGAGTGGGGCAGCCCTGCCGTGGCTGCTGGGCTGAAGGACGGCTGAGGGTGGTGCTGGGATGCACACAGTGCTCACGTGTGGAGACTTGTTTGCACTGAAATGTTTACACTGCAAATCCACCTCTGTGGTGGTGCAGGGTTCTTTTTTCTGGCACAAGTTGTAGCTACTCTAGCTTTTTCCACAGTGCTGCTTCCTGCCTTCAGCTGTCTGTTCAGTTAGAACTGTTGCTGTTTGTGCCAGATAATCATTTTTTTTAGAGTAGGTGGAAGCTCCACATTTAAATTGGAACCACGTGTCGAGAATTCTGAGATTGATTAGTGTGTTTTCTTTCCCCATTGAACAGTTTTGGCTGCAGCTGCTTCTGTACAACCACTTGCAACACAGTGCTTCCAGCTTTCCAACATGTTTAATCCTCAAACGTAAGTGACGTCTTGCAGTTTCACTTCAGCTTTTGTTGATGACATGTGAGAAACCAATGAGAGCAGCGGGTGGGAGGGGTTTGGATGGATGGATTGGTTGTGAAGTGGGTTTCACTGGGGATAATAATGTTTCCATTTCTATTCTGTTCCTCTTCCACCCCCTGCAGTGAAGAAGAAGCTGGCTGGGATACAGAAATTAAAGATGACGTGATTGAGGAATGTAACAAACATGGAGGAGTTATCCACATTTATGTAGACAAAAACTCAGCTCAGGTATGCCTGGCTCCAGGGGGCACTGATCTGAACAGGCTGCAGTTCTGTTGCTTTGTTCTGTATAGAGAGGACATTACAAAAACTCTTTTTTTCCCCCTAATCTGAATCTAATGATCTGAGTCTGAATGCCCTGAATGTGCTTAGCCGTTGTTCCAGAATGTAGTTCCCTTCTATTTTGGGTCATCATCACTTTTTTTTGTGTTGCAGTCTGTTCTTACAGATTTCCACAGCTGAAGTTACTGTGGGATGCAGGCTGGAGAATAGCAGCCTACTTCTGGCATTTCCTTGAACTGTGCGTTTCCTAAGAGCCAGGGGCTTCTAGTTTCTTCATTTGCTGCAGAGTGCAGACTTCAGCTTCAGCACAAAGGTCGCAGTGCTGCAGCAGATTCAGATTTGCAGTGAATGTGCCTGGTCCTGTCCTTGGGAGCAGTTGTCTTCAGCAGCACTGTTAGCCAGGGCTCTGCCACCGTGCTGAGGGCAGTGGGGGGGGCTGCGTCCTAGGAGCTGCTGCTGAAGGCTTTGTAACAAAGTGGTGCTTGTGGAGGTTAGTGCCTTTCAAACAAAGAGATTCTTGAACATCTGCACTTGAAAAACGCTAAGGAAGTTTTCTCCCTTGTTCAGTTTGCCTGTGCAGCCCCCAGACCAATCATCTCTTCCCCTGAATTTCCATTCTTAGCATATAAATTGCTGACGTGAACTCTTAAACTCCTTTCCTATGGAATCCACACCTCAAACTGGAGTCCTGTATTAAAACACTCACTGTCACATTCTCATTTCCAACCATGGAGCCTTCAGAGTGCTCTGCCAGGGTGAGGGGCTGGAAGTTATGCTGCTGTCCCTCCCAGTTGCTGCTTAGGTAGGAGTGTGACCCTGGTGGAGACCTTCATCTACCATTGAGCTGCTTCTGTGGAAGTTTCTTTTCACCTGTGAGCCTTTCACAAGGCTTGCTGAGGTGTTACATTTGCCATAAGCTGCTTTCTTATCCATAAGACAGCGTGCAGTCTTTGCGAATACTTTCACTCTCCCACATAAGGGTTGTGTTGAACCGCTGGGCTGGTGAGTGTAGAAATGTTTCCCATGGCACATCAGTCTGTGACTGCCATGGGTGCAGTGTCCTATTGCAGACTTGGTATTTATTAACTTTTTAGCCGTTGGCATTGCGCATAGATTCTGAGCTGCAAATTTGGCCCATTGTAATTCATAAGGGAGCTGTAATTTTATTTCTTTTACACACACTCGTTAGGTTATGTGAAATCCATTTTTAAGGCTAACACAGGGACAGCTCTGATACAAAATACCCACTGCTATTTAGAAATGCTTTGTTTGAACATAAACTTCAGCTGTGCTGTTCTGTGGGCTTGGATTCTCATCGCATGACCTCACTTCTGGTCTCCATCTCTGGCCTTTTGGGGATGTTTTCCAGACAGTCAGACCTGTGGCTCTGAGGGCTGTCGGTAACAGTAGTGCAGACATCATCGGTGTGGTGAAAAGATCTTTGTCCCAACTGAATATGTACATTTCTCCTGGCTCTTGCAGTCTGTGGTGTGTTCCAGGGAAGTTAAAGCTTTGCATTGCTGTGTCCCATTTAGAGGTTTAAGCAGCTGGGATGTCTGTGTGGGGGGAGGCTGAGAGCGGAGCCGTGTGTTCCTCAGTGCCCATGAACATCAGCTGCTCACTGCCCCGTGGTGGACTGCAGGAGCCCCTGAGGAGTGATACCACCATGGGAAAGATGGGTGCAGGCTGGAGAAGGCTGCTGAAGGGAGCCTGTGTTCTTCTTATTGATACATACTTCTCTTCTAAAACCTGTTCCGGCTTGAGCGCAACATGGCTCAGCAGTTACTGGTAGTATTTTATTTAACTGTGTAGCCTTAAAAATGCACACGTTGCTGTGGGCTTGTGTGTGTTCTGCAGGTTTTTGAATGTGAATGTCGCAGTACTTTGCTTCAACCTGGGTTAGTGCTTAGTCTCCAGATAGAAAGCTCCAGCTGTCTGTGGCAAAGACATATTTCCTAATTCATTCATGTTAGTGAGCACCTTGGGCTGTTCTGAAGTTCATGTACTGATACTTGGGGCATCAGCCTTCTTTGAAGTGCTGGGTGGTTGTGCTGTCACTGAGCGCAGAATTCCTACGCTGTCCATCTGAAAATTAAACTGTAAGCTGTTGCATCTAGAGCGGCTGGTGGTGGCTGGGATTTCATAGAATCCTGGAACGTCTCGGGTTGGAAGGCACCTCAGGGGTCACCAAGTTCTGGCCCTCTGCCACAGGTGGAGCTGCCAGCCCCTACATCCAGTGCCAGGCCTGGTTGCCCAGCGCCCCATCCGGGCCCTGAGCTCCTCCAGGGGTGTGGCAGTGCGCAGCATCTTTGGGCCGCCCGTGCCAGCACCTCACCTCTCTCAGTAAAAGCTTCCCCCTGACATCTAATCTGAACCTTCCTCCTCAATTTTAGAACTACTCCCCCTTGTTGATTTCCCCCCTATTTATGATTTCCCCTTAAATATCAGAAGGCTGCACTGAGGTCTCCCCGCAGCCGTCTCTTCTCCATGCCGAACACTTGCAGCTCCTTCAGCCTGCATAGCAGAGATGCTCCAGCTCTGTGATCTTCGTGGCCTCCTCTGGACCGCCCTCATTCCTGCACTGGTGCAGTAGTGTAGATTGGGCCTCATGAGGACAGAGTAGGAGGGGACAGCCTTCTCCCTGCTCTGTTGTCCCCATTTCAGATGCAGCCCAAGGCACCCTCAGACTTCCGTACTGCAGGCTCACGTTAAGCTTTTCACCCACCAGTACGCCAAGTCCTGGTCAGCAGGGCTGCTCTGTAGGAGTTCTCCCTGATGGCAGTCTGCAGAAGGGCAGCCTCGTGCCTCGTGCTTCCGTTTCACCTGGGATTTTGTAGTTGGGAAGTGTTAGGTCACACTTCAGACATGAGGAGCAAGTAAGCAATGCTTGCTGCTTCCATACATCAGGCTTATATTTGGTCTGGCTTGCAGAATCTTATTAGAAGAGCAAATGGTGCTAAAAGCACCGTTGGTATGAAGATGTGCATCTGTAAGGCTGTGGCTGTGTGCTCACTGCCGTGCTGCTGGAGCTCGGGGGAGGGTTTGCTTCCATTACAGCCGTGCAGAGGAAGTGACTGCAGGGAACGTAACAGGGTGCAATGCTTTGTGTTGCAGGGCAACGTGTATGTGAAATGTCCTTCCATTGCTGCTGCCACCGCAGCTGTGAGCGCGTTGCACGGGAGATGGTTTGCAGGTGAGGAGATGCATTTTTGTGGTAGAAATGTGCATTTGTTCATGGATGATGGAACTGGACAGAAACTGACTGGGGCTTGTTTTGCTCTCCTGTTCAGGTAAAATGATCACAGCAGCCTACGTACCTCTCCCGACGTACCACAGCCTGTTCCCAGACTCCATGACTGCAACCCAGCTACTGGTTCCCGTTCGACGATGAAGATGGATTTAGTCAGTTTTGTACATAGTTATTTTTTGGAGGAAGATTGAGTTATCTTTTATTTAGATAAAACTAAAGGAAAGGATTTAATGTCATTTTGTGTACACTTCCTGCTACCTTTAAAATAAAATGAAGTAAGCAGAAATGCAGTGTGTTCATTCTCCCTAACTAGCATTTCCACTGTATACAAAGCTGTTGACTTCTTGTTCTGCCTTGTAATTCTTGTACATTTACTAAGGTGATCTGTAGGAACTGAGAAGTAGCTCATAGAAAATAAATTCTCTGTAAAAGGCAGATGGGACATAATTCAATTTTTAAGTGTTTCACGAGCCTTTCTTTTAATGCAGCAATTACAATTGACATTTCACTAAATGTAGGTGATCTGCTCGAGGTTAATATCAGAGGTAGAGACTGTGAAGGGACATATTTAGTGTTGTGTATAAAGGGGAACTGGAAAGGCTGCTGGAAGCTGACCTGGCCCGGCGCTCAGTGCGCTGTGCTGAACGAGGGTAAGAATGGAAGGACTGGAGGGTTTTATTTCTCGATGGTAACTTTTGATTAATGTTATCTGTAAAAGTTTCTTTGTAAATACTGTGTGAGGTGTGTCTACGTTTCCAAACAAAACCATCTCTGCATTTCCGGACAGGTTTCTGTGCGTGCAGTAGCTGAAGGATTTCAGCAGAGTCTGAAGGTGGGCAGGAAATACAGAAACATGTTTTGTTCTGGTTGCATATAATCTTTGCTCTTTTTAAGCTCTGTGAGCTCTGAAATATATTTTTGGGTTACTTCAGTGTGTTTGACAAGACAGCTTGATATTTCTATCAAACAAAGACTTTCATATTGCAACAATCTTTGTAAGAACCACTCAAATAAAATTCTCTTAAAAAGGCCTTCACGGAGCTTCCTTTCTGCGCTCCTCGCGCGGCCCAGGCGGTGCTGGAGCAGCTGCTGCCTCGGGCGCTGAGGCTGTTGGCGTGGGGTGGTTTGTAGGCAGCCCTGGCTGTGGGGGTTGTCGTTTCTTTACCCTCTCCTGTTGGTTTTCAGCCTCTGGCTGTGGGGCAGGAGGAGTGGGACCGCCCCGCTGGGTGATGATGGGGTGGGGGAGGCTGAAGGCAGGGTGCCCTGGTCCCAGCCCTGGGCTGCTGTGGGCTCTGTGGCTTTGGTGGGTGGCAGCAGCGGAGCGGTGGCCTGCAGGGTGCTGGGGCTGTGGGGGTGTGGGACCGGGGGAGGTAAAGGCATAAAGGGGGGGGGGGGCGAGCGGGTGCATGGCGGTGGAAGGAAAAAAAGCCACCCCAAGTGGCGCTATTTTTATTTTTTCGGTTGCTGTTATGTTAATGGATGCCAGTTAAGGTAAAACTTGGGTTGTTACAGCACACCTGTAGTGCTCAGCTTGTTTGCACAGAGGTCACTGAACCAATGACAGCACAGCCACATCTCATGTGGGAAATGCATTTCTTCGGAACCGGGAGGCAGCGCTCAGCGCTCGCACGTCCTGATGCCTGGGCTGCTGCTGGGCCGGGTTCTGCTGCTGCAGCTGCCTCCTTGAGGCCAACCTCTGTCCTTCAGCACAAGAGGAACAAAGGTAAGGCTTGCTTCGAAAGGTAGAGAACAGGAAATTGCACCGCTGAGCTGAATGTGTCAGAGTTGGCTGTGCTACGCCAGGCAGCGTGGTGGGCTGCAGTCCCCTGCTTCATTGCAAAGCTTTAACGCCTTATGAGAGCTGTACAGTGCAGCGTGGTGTCAGGTCTGGCAGCACCACTCTTAGATGCAATGCACCTTTCCCTGCCCAGGGAATGAAAAATGAGCTGGTTATGGGCTGCAGGAATAGCTTGGCTCTGTCCTTCCCTGGGGCTGTACCCTGGGGTTGCACATCTTGCCCAGGCTGGGTTCCTTTGTGCTATGAGTGGAATTTCCACAGGGAATTGAGATGATTGTGTCACTTAGAACCCCAAAAATGGGGCCAACACAGAGTCACAGAATCACAGAATGGTCAGGGTTGGAAGGGACCTCAAGGATCATGAAGCTCCAACCCCCTGCCACATGCAGGGCCACCAACCTCCCCATTTAATATCAGACCAGGCTGCCCAGGGCCCCATCCAACCTGGCCTTGAACACCTCCAGGGATGGACGGGGCAACCACAGCCTCTCTGGGCAGCTGTTCCAGCACCTCACCACTCTCTCTGTAAAGAACTTCCCCCTGACATCCAATCTCAATCTTCCCTCCCTCAACTTCAAACCATTTCTCTTGAGCTGCTGTTATCCACCCTTTCAAAGAGTTGATTCCCCTCCTGTTTGCAGGCTCCCTTTAGGTACTGAAGGCTGCAATGAGGTCACCCTGCAGCCTTCTTTTCTCCAGGCTGAACAAGCCCAGCTCCCTCAGCCTGTGTTCATAGGGGAGCTGCTCCAGCCCCCTGATCATCTTTTGTGGCTCCTCTGGACCCTCTCCAACAGCTTCCTGTCTTGTTCCTGGACACAGCACTGCAGATGGGGCCTCACAAGAGCAGAGCAGAGGGGGACGATCACCTCCCTGTCCCTGCTGGCCACCCCTCCTCTGGTGGAGTCCAGGATACCATTTACTTTCCAAGCTGCAAGCACACACTGCTGGCTCATGTTACGTTTTTCATCCATCAGGACCCCCAGGTCCTTCTCCGCAGGGCTGCTCTCAAGGACCGCTCCCTTCAGTCTGCACGGATGCCTGGGATTCCTCCAGCCCTCACCAGGTTCACCTGTTCCCACCTTTCCATCCTGTCGAGGTCCCTTTGAATGGCCTCCCTTCCTTCCACTGTGCAAACTACACCACTCAGCTTGGTGTTGTCAGCAAATGGTTGAGGATGCACTCGATTCCATCATCACTGTCACTGATAGAGACGTTACAGAGCACCAGTCCCAAGGCACAGCCCCGGGGGACGCCGCTCGTTACCGGCCTCCACCTGGACACAGAGCCATTGATGACCACCCTCTGTCTGTGGCCTTTCAACCAGTTTCTCATCCATCGAGTGGTCCACCCATCAAATCCACATCCCTCCAATTTGGAGATGAGGAAGTGGTGGGAACCATGTCAAAGGCCTTGCTCAAGTCCAGCTAAATGACATCGGTCGCCTTTCCCTTGTACACCAATGCCATCACTCCATCACAGAAGGCCACCAGCATGACCTTCCCCTGGTGCAGCCGTGCTGGCTGTCTCGGATCACACGCCCATTCCTCATGTGATCAACCATGTCATCCAGGAGGATCTGTTCCATCATCTTCCCAGGCACAGAGGTGAGACTCACTGGCCTGTAGTTCCCAGAGTCCTTCTTGCTCCCTTTCTCGTCAATGGCAGTGATGTCACCCTTCCTCCAGTCATCCGGGTCCTCACCTGACAGCCACAACTTTTCAAATATGATGGAGAGCGGCTCGGTAACCACCTCAGCCAGCTCCTCCAGAGCCCTGGGATGCAGCCATCCGGCTCATAGACTTGTGCGCATTCCGTCTCATCAGTCGGTCTCAGACCTGCTCTGTCACAGTGGGGGGATTTACCACCCCAGTCCCCACCTGGAGGTTTAGGGATGCAGGGCTCAGGGACGTGAGAAGTTTTGGAATCCTGGTTGCCAGTGAAGACTGAGGCAAAGAACTCACTCAGTACCTCAGCCTTCTCTTCGTCTGTTGAAGCCAGTTCTCCTTTTGCATTTACCAGAGGAGGCACACTCGCTGTGGCCTGTTTCTTCTGGCCAAAGCACCTGTAGAAAGTCTTCCTATTGCTTTTCACAGCCCTTGCCAAGTTCAGTTCTGCTTGCGCCTCGACTTTCCTGATGCCACGTCTGCAAGTCCAGACAGCATCCCTGTATTCTTCCCAGGTGACTTCAGATATTATTGCAATACAAGAGAAATCTGGTAGCTGATCTGAATTAACAGCAAAATAACTCCTAGACTGGGGGAGTGCATGAATGAAGTGGACCGGTTCTGCATCAGAAACCTGAGGTGCCCAAGCAGCAGAGGGAAAAGCGTGTTCACTGCTTGAGAAATTTTAATGAAGTGCAGAGGGGTGTGAATTCTCATTGTCATGGAATACAGGAGGTGAGGAAAGCAGAAATCCTGTAAAGATGATGTCTACATGAAGATGCTACAGCACAGAGGGCACAACATCAAAAAAACCACTGCATTTCAGTATCTAAAGACTTTATTTATTATGGTACAGGGGGTGGCTGCGCTTTGGATTAGAAGCCCGAGCTCCGGTTCAGCAGCGGATTCCCATGCCTATAGCCATGAACGTCCCGAACGTCCCACCGCTCTGCATCATCGTTTTGCCAACGCCACCCATCAGCTCTCGTCCTCTCATGCCGATCCTGAGATAAAGAAAAAGGCAAAAATTACATCAAGGCTGAAGCCTGCTGCAGACGTACGCGGCAGAAACCAACTGATGCAGCCAGCTAACGGCCGCAGGGGAGCCTGAATCCATTCTCCTTTGTCCAGGCTCAACGTGAAGCGATGCCCTCGGGCTCTGCCAGCAGCCAGAGACCTGATGTGCCACAAGGAAAACCGGGGCTGGTTTGTACCACAGCTCCGTGCCTTGGGACAGTTCCATCCCACCTGCAGCTCAGACACAGCGGTAGCAGCGGGCGCTGCTTGGTGCTGCAGGGCTGTGCTGTGGGCTGCGCCAGGGTCAGCTCAAGGGAGAATATGGGGCGTTGTGCCCCAGCTCCACAAAAGGCGTGCTGCCAGCTGTGGGACGGGCTGCACAAGGAGCACAGAGGAGGGGAGCATCTCTACCTGCCAGTGCCCCACAGCCCTCAACGTGGTGGGAAACGGATCGGTGCTGCAGGGATCTGAATGGCGGGAATAAAGCAGTGTTAGCTGCTGTACCACCAGCCTCTCCAACTGCAGCAGGTGTAATGCCATCACACCACGAACCACGCTGCGAATGGACTTCCTATGTACTACTGGTGCTGTATTTTCAATGTGAGAAAAGTTCCAAAGGTCTGGAAGCATTCAGACACAATTCTGTTCTCCAGTCTGTGTTTATATGAAGTTGGGCCAAAGCAAAATAATCATTTCTTCTCGGACACTTCTGCTGCTGTTTGGCTTTTAGGAGCTGCAGCGGTGCCCGATTTCACGCAGAGCGTTTCCTCACAGCAAAGCACAGCCCAGTAACGCGGCCGTGCCATCTCAGCACAGCGCCGATCCTTCGCAGCCCGAAGCCCGTATCCCGCTGGGACGCACGGGGCGGTGCGCTCAAACATTCCGCAGGGTCTGAGGAGGATCGGACGCCCTTTAATCAACTTTATCAGCCCAAGTTCTGCGAACTTTCCCCCTTTCCGGGCTACCAAACTCTCGCCGCGTTTTACCACACGGCGGACGCCCCAACGCGAAGAGCCCAGTAACGCCCCGCAGCCCCGCAGCCCCGCGTTTCCCGCAGCCCCGCCAGCCGAGGCGCGCTTCCACCGCCGCGGTCCCGCAGAGCACAGCGGACCCCCGCCCCGCCGCACCTGAGGCACGAGAAGGTACCGAACAGCGCTCCCGCGGCCATGCCCACGGCGAAGCCCATCACGAAGCCCATCTTCACTCTGTCGAAGCAGCTGGGCTGCGACTGCCCATACGGGCCCACGGTCACGGGCATCTGCAACACAGCGCTCCGCGCTCAACTCCGCGCTCAACTCCGCGCTCGGCTCCCCGCACCGCCCCGCACCGCCGCCTCGGCCTCCGCTTCCGGTACGGACGGAAGGGGCGGAGCGGCGCCGCGTCGTCGCTGTCCGTCCGTCCGTCCGTCCGTCTCTTCCTCCCTCCCTTCCTCCCTCGGGCCCCGCGGCCATGCAGCTGTGGCGATGCCTGCCGGCCCTGCGGGCCGTTCTCCCCTCCCCGCGGCGGCTCTCGGCGACGGCGCCGCGAACGCGGGCCGAGGCGGGCGGAGAGGGTACGGCCGGGGCGGCTGCGCTGGGCCGGGGCGGCTCCCGACGGCCCCCGACGGCCGGCTCACCCGCCCCGCTCTCTCCGCAGGGCCGCGCGGAGACGGAGACGGAGCTCTGCGGCCGCTGTACCTGGACGTGCAGGCCACCACCCCGCTGGTGCGTGCCCGGCTCCCCGCCCGCCTCGCCTGGCCGCCGCCGGCGGAGCGGCGCTGAGCGCTGTGTGTCCCCGCAGGACCCGCGGGTGTTGGACCGCATGCTGCCCTACCTGACCGCCTGCTACGGGAACCCGCACTCCCGCACCCACGCGTACGGATGGGAGAGCGAGGCCGCCACCGAACGCGCCCGGCGGGTGAGTGCGGGCCGGGGCGCCGAATTGCGCGGTGCGCCGCGCTGCGCTGCGATCCGGAGCGAGGGGAGGTGGCTGCGCTGGATGCCGGCGGTGGAACGGGCCGCCCGCAGGCCTCGGGCGCTCCGCGACGCGCTCTTGAAAACGGGATGGCGAATTCATCGCGTGTCACAGCGCCTCAAACCTGCCTTTCTTTCTCGACAGCAAGTTGCAGATTTAATAGGAGCAGATCCGAGAGAAATCATTTTCACCAGCGGGGCTACGGAATCCAATAATATGGCCATCAAGGTAAAAGGGTTGTGCTGATACGCATCGTGTTAAAACAGAGCTGCCAGGAGCTCTGAGAAATGTCAGCACCTCAGCCAGGTCTGCGGGCTCTTGGCTGAGCGCTGTGCAGTTCCAGCACCTCACCGCTCTCTCTATAAAGAACTTCCCCCTGACATCCAACCTCAATCTGCCCTCCCTCAACTTGAAACCATTTCCCCTTGTCCTGCTGTTATGGGCACTGCCCACAGTGCTCTGCTCGCTGTTATTCCCAAGGCTGGGGCTGTTCGGTAGCAAAAAGCAGTGCTGTGCTCCACCTTTGGCCCCACGAGTCCGTGAAATTCCGATTTGATCTCCTGTGCTTTAAAATACAGCACGGTTTTTTGTCAAGCGCACACAGCTGGCTCAGGGTGTGACCTCACTTTTACACAGGTAAAATGAACGCTCGTCTGATGTGCACCAAATGCAGTTCTGCTTGCTTGCTCAGTAGGTATCTTTATTAGGAAACGTGGAGATGCTAATTACAAATGTTCTTTTCTCTAAGGCTAGCTTGTGTTTTAACCTCTTGTCTGCAGTTTGTGGTCGTTCAGGCTTCTCATTGCAGTGACTCCATAGCAGGTTTGTAAGAGGTATTCCTGTCATTAAGCAGCATTTGGATTTCTGCCTGGTGGCATTTTTTCACAGGTGTTCGGGAAGTGAGATGCTTCTGTGAAGTGAGTGCTTGCAGAATTGCCTGGTGTGAATTACACCTCTCTCATTAATGATTTCATCATTTTCTTCTCTTGATTTTGAGCATCTTACACAAAGCTTGCTCTCAAAGCTTGTTAGGTGACCTAACAGCGAATTTCCTGTGCGTGTGCTGTGCCTGGCAGGGTGTTGCAAGGTTCTATAAGTCCAGGAAGAAGCACATCATTACCACGCAGACAGAGCACAAGTGTGTGTTGGATTCCTGCCGCTCCTTGGAGGCTGAAGGCTTTCAGATCACTTACCTGCCTGTCCAAAAAAATGGGCTGATCGATTTGAAGGTGAGATATCGAGCGGCAGAAAAATGGTGAGGAGAGAAGAGGTGTGTAGGTGGGGCTGGTGCTGAAGAGGACCTCGTGTCCTCTTCATAATACAGAGGGAAAGGATGATAAATATCACAGCAGGGTAGGAGATTCACAGTCCAATCTGCCACGTTTGGAGGATTCTCTGTTCTGTCTGGTGCCCCAGGCTTGTCTGCCAGATCCCATCTCTCATCACAGCTGCTGTCAGCTCCTCCATGCAGGCAGAGCTGTCATGTACCTGTGGAAGCCCATGGCTGTGCTGCAGCTGGCTTTGGTGCAGGAGCTGGTGGTGAATTTCCTGCCTGGAGCTACTGGAGGCAGCAGGCACAGTGACTGCAGTGCTCCCTTCTGGGTGTGGTGGCCACAGTCCTGAGACTGAGAAGTTCTGCATGCTGATTTCCTCGGTTGTGTTGTGTAAAAAGGCAGCATTGGCTTTATGTCTAGGAATGGTGTGCAGCTCAGAGAGGGTGTGTGTGTGTGTGTGTGTGTGTGTGTGTGGTGGAGGGACGGATCAGGCCAGCAGGCAGGGAAGGGTTAATGACATTTATGGGGAAATTTGCTGGTGCACTCCTCCTTTGTGTGATGCTTCTGTATGGTGTAATTGCTTTGCAGTCAGCCTTGCTGTGTCTAGATGTGGGTGGTTACACTGGCTGCTGGGAGTTTAATGCATTAAAAAAATAGTTCATGGCAATGTATGAGACATACAGCAAAAGCCTTTGCTCACTTGACGATGTCAGGTGGCACTGTGCATACTGGGATGTGCAGAAATGCAACTCGGCACACTGCTTCCTGCCAGCATTCTGTGCTTGTGTGGGGCAGCATGCTCAGCAGGGCTGCTTGTCAGAACCTGGGGGCTGCTGATGGTGTTATTTTGGGGGCTGAGGGCTGAGGCTTGCTGGCAAGCTGTGTGCGTCATGAATTTTCTGCTTTGAGTCACAACTTCTGCCTGCCTGAATGTTCACCAGGAGCTGGAGGCTGCCTTCCAGCCAGACACAAGCTTGGTTTCTGTGATGGCTGTGAATAACGAGATAGGAGTGAAGCAGCCGATTCGTGACATTGGTAAGTAGACAGCTGCTTCCAGTGGCCTCCCCATGTCACTTTAGGCCATTTAACATAATATGTTCATAGTCAAGTGCTACAGAAACATGTACATTTACATATAGAAAATCTTAGATGTAATGTAGTAATAAATCTGTGTAGCTCTCGGGATCCCACTGTGGTTGTGTGCCAGCAGTTCCTGTGAGGGTGACCCCAGAACATCCTCCTTCCCCATACTCAAGTTGTCCTTTATAATATGTTGAAGTTTGTATGCAGTTTTTAGGCTGAGGCCTGTGCCCTGCATGGTTCTGGAAGGTGTTGTTTTCCCAGGCTGTGGCAGGCAGCTTATCTTGCCCTGCAGCTGTTTTTCCTCTTGCTTAGATTCTGCTTTCTTTTTTTTGTCTTTCCCTCTCCCCCTGTGACTGTGCTGAAAGCAGCACTATGAGTGCCCCAGTCTGTTTTCCCAGTCTTCATTATTGACAGTAACTGACCATTGCTGAGCTGCTCATAGCCCTGAGGACTGTTATGATCCTGTGTCTATACTCCCAAGGCTGTTGCGGTTGTCCCACGTTCAAATGCTGATGTTCTCATGACACCTTGATAAGGAGCCAAATAGACCAGGCCTTGCAGAGTCAGCCTGGGGCATTGACAGTACGAGGGCTGTGAGCTGCTGTGAGCAGTAGCTGTGCTGTTCTTAATGGACCACAAGTCCATGCTAGCAGGATGGTGCCAAATGTTGCCCAGAGAAGTGTGGGATGTGTTTTGCGAAGTAAGGTTCTGTGGGAGGTGACTGGGTTGTTTTTTATCTCCTTGTCCCTTGGTGTATTTGAGCTCTGGATGCAAAAAACAAGTTGGATAGTAGACTTGAGTGAGTTGAGATGTCACCAATGAGTTTATGCTCTGAGCAGGGAACTGAGTACTGTAAAAAGTACTGGGGCGATAGAGTTTTTAATGCCACTTGCTCTTGGCAAGAATAAGCACGAGAGTAAGCTTGTACTAGACAGATGTTGAGAAGAAACATAAGAAGAAAACTTAATTTTGTCCTGCTGTTGAGAAATCTGGGTGTCCCATTCAGCCCTCTGTGGTTAAACAGGGCCAGGCCTTGGCAGGTGTGGGTTTGGAAACAATCCCAATCCTCGGCAGTGGAAGATCTTTTAACTTTCCAGCTGAAGGAGCTCACCGTAGCCCTACCTCGTGACCTGCCTGAAACTGCCCAGCATAGCTTCTGAACAGCTGCAGGCACTTGGCTGAACTGTAAAGGGGGTGTGACAGTATGCATTCCTTCCTTTGGCACCTCAGGACTTGTCCCTGCCATAAACTGCTGCGTTAGATTCATTGTTGGAATCACTGGCTCATAACAATTAGGCGAGGTCATGTTTTTCTTTCTTGCTTTTGTTTTTATTCCAGGTGAGATCTGCCGTGCACGTAAGGTTTTCTTCCACACGGATGCTGCGCAAGCAGTTGGTAAAATTCCTATGGATGTCAATGACTTGAAAATTGATCTAATGAGCATCAGTGGCCATAAAATTTATGGGCCCAAAGGTATTCATTGAAGTGTTTTTATAAAGAATTGTTTTTCGTGTTTGCCTTAAGAAATAACTGTGGAAGGCAGAAAGTCAGGCCTGTCTGTTGTGGTGAATGCTACCTTCACTTAACCTGTAGAGGTTTGTTCTCGGCCCAGTAGGGGCTGGCTGTGCAGTGGGTCGGCTCTGCTGGGTTGTCTTCAGTGCTTATGGGTTGTGAGCTGGCTTTTCCCAAGGAAGAAATGGTGTCTTGTAACGGTGGTGGTGTTAGGATGAGTGGCTCTTTGGGGTCTTTTGAATGGTGTGAAGCAGCTGTTATGCTGCAGTGGTTGAAGTATCGTGGTGTTGTGGGGCTGAGCTTAGATCCAAAGGTAACTTGTAACACAGAGATCAAACGGTAAGTCTAAGGTCAGTGATTTTGGTCATCGACTCCCCATGGCTTCTTCCCACTCAGCCCTCTTTGTACCTCTCTGCAGAATGGGGTCTAAAATCCAGCTACGTGTTTTGTGGCTCAATCCCAGGCAATAAAAGTTTAGCTGTTATCACTGTCGCAGTCCATGTAGTTTGTGACACAGGACGTACAGAGGCAGAAATCAGCTTTGTTGTATTCTATGTGTTATTCAGAAATAGAAGCCCAAAAGCTCAGGGGGGGCCTTGTGGGTTTGTAGCTGGCCTGCTAACCCAGAGAAAGGAGTTCTGCAGCTTTGAGGCAGAAGTCATAAAGAGCACCTCAGTGAGTGAGATATCTGTGCATGGAAGTTTTGGAGCAAAGGGCTGAAGTTCATCTTCTCAAGGGTTGCCAGAACAGGCAGTGCAGAGCCTTTAGGTGCTGAAGTGTTCTGGGAGAAACTGAGCTCCCCCGTGTCAGAAGCCTGGCAGTGCAGCTGCAGAGCTGTACGAATGGTGGGAGCGAACTTTTTCTAGAAAGCCTTGTGCTTCTGTGTGCCTTCACTGCCTTTTTCTCCAGTGAGGTGTCCGGGAGTGCTGTGGAAACAAAGGCTTCCGAATCTCGGAGTCCCTTTTCATGATTGCAGAGCCGTGGATGTGAACTGCACGCATCCAGCCTGTCTCCTTGTTCCGCAGGGGTTGGTGCCATCTATGTTCGCCGGCGCCCGCGCGTGCGGCTGGAACCCCTGCAGAGCGGCGGAGGCCAGGAGAGAGGGCTGCGATCGGGGACTGTGCCCACCCCGCTGGCTGTGGGCCTGGGGGCGGCGTGTGAGGTGGCGCAGGAGGAGATGGAGGTAGGTGGCAGAGCGGGGCCGGGCGCTGACGCAGCAGGGCCGCTTTGAGCGTGGGTTCCGTCGCTCATTTTGTGTCTGCGCGCGTGAGCTACGTTGGATTATCGGCACATGAAGTAACGGGTTGTGGATCTTCGGGGTCAGAAGTTTTTGTGTAACTGGAAGATGAGTTTCAGCTTTCTTATCTTTTCGCTTGAAGTGGCTTGAATCTTGGTTGTTCACAACGTTGATGATTTATGGTTTTAGTGAAATGCAGCTTGAAGTGCTTGCACTTGTCTCTCTGCTCTGCAAACATATTGCAGCCCCTCTGAAGCTGAATGCATCATGCTTATCTAATGTGTACTGAAACAATGAGGCTTTCTAGTTCGCTGTTCTGTTGGACTAGATGAGCTGTAAAGGTCCCTTCCAACCCAAACCATTGCAAGACTCTGCTAAATGTATGTAAATTCAGGTTTGCTGGAACTTTAATAATTTAATGGTGGGTTGTTGTTTCATTCTTGCTTGATCTATTTGCTAGTTGTGATATTTAAGGCTGTATGTGCTGCTGGTGGGACACATCAGTACACGTGGTGGAGGTGCTTCCTCTGAGGCAGGCAGGGATCCGCCATTGGGGCTGCTGGTTACTGAAGCCTTGTTGGAAGCTGAAGAGCCCGCAGAGCCTCAGTGCTGCAGGAGCCTCACATCTGGAGCCTTTTCCTACTCTTTCAGAATTCTGGCATTTGAAAAAAAAGCATATTGGAAAGTTTGTTTCCTTTTAAAGGGTTTTTTTGGAGAATGTGACCAGGCTACTGTAAGCAAGTATGAGTTACACGTGTGTGTCTGTCCATTTCTGAGCACTGGAGCCGCTGTTGTGCCTTACTGCTTTATTAGTGCAAGTGACATTGTTTGTAGTCTGCAATGAGTCTCTGCTCGTGGGCAGCCCTCCTTGTGGAGGTGACGTGTGGTGAAGTCCCATGATGGCAGAGTTCCCAGCTCTGCTGTGTGCCGACTCACTGTGAGTTTCATGTAATACACCTTGAATGCCGCTAGGTGAGTAAGGGACACTTCTACCCTAACAGATGCCCTTGGTTGTGTTGCAAGTCATTTAATGTCATGTGCCTAGCTTGTATTTAAGTACAAAAACTTGGCACTCCTGTGAGAGACAGTTTGTAGATAGATCTTTCAGAATCATTGGTAATTCTTGAAGACTGAATTAGCTAGCATCAAACTGGCAGTTCTCTTTTATAAGAGTCTGTGGGGTGCGAGTTTTAAAGTTCCCTTTTTAAGGTTCAGATGTAATATAGCCACAACCATCTACTTCAGTCCGTGTACGGCTGGTGGCACAAGCAGTTCAGTGAGCTCAGACGTGTGCTGTTCCTCATTTTCATCTCTTCTTTGGTTTCTTTGCTAGTATGACCATAAGCGAATCTCACAACTGGCAGAACGGCTTGTTACAAAAATAATGAGTGAAGTTCCTGATGTGGTTATGAATGGAGACAGAGAGCATCGTTATCCAGGTAATGCTAGAAGAACCCTGACCCTGTTAGAAACGTCTGACTCCTTGGTGTTAGTGGCCGGGGCTGAATAATGCACTGTAGTTAAACGTGGTGCAGGTGCTGCTGTGTGGTGTAGGACCTACTGTGCATTCCACTTGGTGGGAGTTCTCCTTTTCTCTACTCCATTTATTTTTGTAGGATGCATCAATTTATCTTTTGCGTACGTGGAAGGGGAGAGTCTTCTCATGGCTCTGAAAGACGTGGCTCTATCTTCAGGAAGGTAGGTGGGATATGTGGGGAGGAGAGCAGTATGCTTTGGAGAGAAAATAATGTCAGAGAAAATAATGACTTACAAAGTAAGGAGGGATCTGCTCTGTGCCCTGTACTTGCTGGGCTGGTTGGTGAGTCAGCCTGGCATTGATTGCATTCTGGGATGGTTGTTTTGTGAAGTTGCACGTTCCAGCTGAAGGTCAAATTTACTCATCCTGAAAGCAAAAAAAGTAGGAATTCCTGCCTGCCAGCTTTGCAAACTTGCTTTGTGTCATCTGAGTGGACTTGAATTGTAACTGGCTGTGACATTCTCTGTAAAGGCTGCCATCATTGGAACTTCTGTCCTTCAGCAGCGTTTCACAGAGGTGGCAGATCACAACTGGTATCTAGTGAGGCTGGGCAAATATCTGAATTACCTTAGTTAGTAGTGTCTGTGTCTAAAGCTGAAGCAGAAACTCAGTACACTCTTGGAGAGCTGAATTGACTCTGCAGGAGCAACATTTCTGCTATTGAGACCAGCTTCATGCTTACGATGGAATTAATGAAGTGCCTTCCTTTTCTCACCTCTGAGAACAAAGTCAGCAGTGCATATCCCAATTTGAAACATGCTGGTATTGTGAACAAGGAGAGCAAGTCTTCACGTGACAGTGAAGGCCAGTGCTTCTTCAACGTGAAAATCTGTTCTGAGGCTCTGCTTCATGCACTTGTTTTAAGCAGCATTATGGTTTGTGCTGCAAGTTGCTACCTGTTCAAATTGCATAACAACATGTAGCCAGTTTTGCCTACTGCTCAAGGATGGAGGTTCCTCACTATCATCACTAGGCCATCTTGCTCTGGATTCCTCTGCACACTGTTTTTTATTGATTTGTATTGCTGCCAGGCAGCAACTTGTGAAATCTTTTCTTTTTTAATGCTCCTGTTGGTAAGTTGCCTTCCCTGGGTAGTTCTGCCTTGGCTCTTGTGTCTTCTTTGCACAGCTTCTACTTCAGCTACCTCTTGGGCTGCAGTACTGCTGCTTCTGTTTGGCATTGTACTAATGCACAGTGTTATCTATGTATTCTCTTCTTTCTTTGTGCTCCTAACTTACTTACCCTTCATTTCCATGTCACATCTGCTCCTGTCATTCTTTAGCAGCAGAAATACTGCTGCCCTTGCTCCTGTCTCCTTGTGTTCACTAGTTATTTCCAAGAGGGTGAGGAACCTGCTATCAATTGTTGTGAAGGTTAATAATATTGAATGTGTAAGTGAGCTGTTCTGTGTTGGAGAAGTGTAGCATCTGCATGTGAATTTAAGTGTGAGATTGGCCTTTCTTCCCTTTCCCTAGTGCTTGCACATCAGCTTCTCTGGAGCCTTCATATGTTTTGCGGGCAATCGGAGCAGATGAAGACTTGGCTCACTCCTCTATAAGGTGTGTGGAGTGATTTTCCCGTTGTTTCTTTTCTGCTGAAAATTCACGGTGAGTTTGTTTCACTCATCCACGTGCACACTATTCCAATTAGTAATGGTTCTCCTTTGCTTTAGATTTGGAATTGGTCGTTTCACTACGGAAGAAGAAATAGATTATACAGTGCAGAAATGCATACGGCATGTTAAGAGGCTGAGGGAAATGAGGTGAGCCATCTTTAATGGAGTTTAAAGGCTTCTTAACTATGGTAATCATTTGAGGAACTGGATTTCATTGAAAGAAATTGCCTGCTTTAAAAACCCGTGCACAAAAAATCTCTGTACACACAGAAGTAGTGTTGCCAGAGTGTGTAGTGAGCTTGATCTTAACAGTAGTGAAAAAAGTTTAAGCAGACGAACCTGTCAACAAACCATTTCCCAGAGCCAGTCTGTATGAGGAAATAGTGTGAATAGGACAAGCGTGGAGAGTGGGCAACTCAAAGTTTGTAAGCCAGATATGGTATTACTGCATGTGTGCACTTTGTGTTATGTTGGGGAAACTGAAAGGTCTCTGGCTTGTCTGGGCGGTGTAAAACGTGAGGTCTCAGTCTCTAAGGAAGGTGTACTTCATGCCTAAAATGGGAGCAGGAAGTGAGCACCTTCCTTCTCCCTTTTTGCATTTTGTCCGAGCAGAACACTGGAGATTCTTCATGTGAAGTTCACTGACCTCCAGGAGGCCAAGGCAGACAGATACAGCTGAATTTGTTGTGTAGTGGATGATGTTGCCTGTGTGGTTGTTGTTGTCCTTTGCATTTTAGATAGCATTCATTTTTTCTTTCTTCTTTACAGTCCTCTTTGGGAAATGGTGCAGGATGGAATTGACCTCAAAAGCATTAAATGGAGTCAGCACTGAGAAAACAAGCTCTTTCCATGCATGGACTAGATAGAAGTGGATTAAGATGCATTTTCTGTACATTCCTGAACAAACCCGTGCAGCACATTTCAGCTTGTTCTTATCTGCAATTCGAATGGAAAGCTACCTTTTCTGATAACAGTCTAAGAAGCCAAAAGTTAAACTAGTCTGTATGCTGGAGAAGGGCAGGATGGCAGAACAGCCATCGCTTGTATATTTACATTCAGCAATTTATGCTGAGATGGATTCTGTTAGAGAATGTGTTTTGCAATGTAAAAAACGAAACTGTGGAATCGTGGTGAGAGATTGCTCCTCCTCAGCGTAAAACATCCTGTGCAGCTGTTCTGCTTGCAGCACAGACCTGCTGCCGGGCTGCTGGTTCTTCTGGAGGCAAGCAGCCTTGCAGCTGCAGGTGGTTTTGTGCTGCTTAAATGTGTTGTGAGAATTTTTTATGCAGGAAGACGTTTGGCATTTCTAGAGGAAAAGGATGCCTCACTGTGGCTATGTGCCTTCACAGTTAAGTTGTATGTGGAGTTATGAACTCTTTTTTCCCCTAAAACTTTATAGTTTTTGCTCTTGTGTGTGTGTGTGTGCTGCTTATACAGACCAGTGTGCATTAATACATTGTACAGCGTACAGTGTTATGGGATTTAGGATACCATTATAATGCACTTTGCTGTCCCCTCTGCTTTTTTCCTACACAGTAAAGAAAAAAAACTTGAATGACTGGGAGAGGAGGACACACAATATGCCAGCTTCAGTTGCAGTACCAGTTTAGTTGGTACTCCACTGGTGGAGGAGGGGAAGCACATAACATACAGTGTCTTCTGGTTTCGTTCTAGTTTTGCTTTGTTTCCCTTGTGGTGAGTCCTCTGCCATTACTGCAGCCTTTGCCTTTGCTTCTGGGAGTCTTGCTCAGTGGGTGAACCTGGATGTTCTGTCAGTAGGTAGGAACATGTGGCTCTGGAGTTTTTTCTTAGTGTGCCAGGGCTAACTTGTCTTAGAGACTTCCATGGGGAAAAGTGTCAATTAAAATGGATTTGATTAGATGAATTCATATCATTATTTCTGCTTTTGTACCTCTGGTGGTCTTTCCAGTAGGAAACTTAACCCTGTATTACGAAGTGCCTTTTATCAGCTGCGTAAGCAGACAGCTCTCACATTAGTTTCTTGGTTGATGGCTGCCGAATTTAATACACATTATAGATGGTGTGTGACCAGTTCTGAGTAGTATCTACCTCGAGGATGAAGCACTGTGTGGAAAAGCTGAAGCTAAGTCTCACAGAGTGGACTGAATTATAGAATTGTTCCTTTTTCTGTTAAGAAGGACAGATTTGGTTGAAATGCAAAGCTAATCCTGAATTGTTCTATTTGAAATTACTAGCTTTAGCACTTTCAATAT
Source organism: Centrocercus urophasianus (assembly GCF_019232065.1). Lineage (NCBI taxonomy): Eukaryota > Metazoa > Chordata > Aves > Galliformes > Phasianidae > Centrocercus > Centrocercus urophasianus. The sequence goes on along the minus strand of NW_024885122.1, from coordinate 331,401 downwards.
CGTACGACTGACCGGCACCTTGTGATTCATCACCATGTTTTTAAAACTCTCATATGCATAACTAGGTTTTAGAGGCATTGTTTGTATTATATTTTATCTTTGGGCCATGTGTGGTTTCTGGGTTAAGCACGTGATAAGAATTCCCCAGCATGTTGTAGAATTGTATGTTTATGAATGTGTTCTTTGTGCTTCGTGGATTATAAAAATAGAGAGAAGACTTCAACTTGGCTACTTTGAGTCTTTGTAGGTAATTATGAAGTTGAAATAAATCAAGAAAAAAGAATTAGAGCACTATTTTTGGGAATCACTTCTCCAGCTCAACTGTTGGGCACGATCAGTAAGTTGCTAAGTTGCAGTCTCTCATCAGATGACAGAGGCAATAAGCTTTTCTGTGCGCACTGATACACGCTCTTTCTCCCATCAAGCTGACATTTGACTTTTGTTGAGTTGTTCCTCTCAAACCTCGTGTCACATCTGACCTAATAGATACTTTCAAAACTCACCTAGCTTAGGTTGTGATTACTTGGAGAAAAGGGAACACAAATTGTGAAGGTCCTTCGTGCCTCTCATGTACTATCATATATAAATGCTACATGGAAAGGTTTGGGCAACTCATTCGCTCTATTAAGCAATGTTTGAAAATGCAGACAAGAAGAGAAATAATTAATAGTGAAGATAATTCTTACCTGTGGGAGAACAAAGAAGTAGTAACGCTGAATGTCTACTTGTACACTGTTGAACACAGTTAAGGCTTTTTGTAGGGCAGTGAATTTCTCTGTAAGGGGTATTTACAAATGGAGGTATTGCTTTTGTGGGCTTTCTTGGTGGTTAATTGAAGCCATCTGCAGGGCCTTAATTTAATAGTAGGAGGTAAGAAAGGTGAGGACTTAGCATTGTTATAGAACCATAGAAGTTGAGACAGTGTGATCATTAAGAATAGAGCCAGGCTAGAATAGGCATCCAGTAGTGTGAAAGGGTTAGGCAATGTGCAAGAAAAGCAAAGAAATTCACTCTGATGGGTTTTAGTACGTCTAAAAGCTCACAGAACATAACGCCTAACTGCTAAGCTAGCATTTCCCAGGGAAGATAACATGGATTTAGCTGTGTTAACTCGTGGAAAGAGAAACAGGCAGTTTTTAACTGTTTGTTGGCAACTGTTTGTTGGTTTGTTGACAATATGATGCAGACAGGCAAAAATCATTAAATTTTAAAAATGAAAAATTAACATAAAAGCTATTGATCCCAGCAAAATAACGGCCTCATTTTGGGTCTTGTATCTGCCCAATTGACTGAACTACTGTTCTGTGGTGTGACTTCAGTCACACTCACTGTGTTCAGTCACACCGATTTTGCTGATAGTGTGTACGCTCAGAGCTTGGAAAAAATGCAGTTTCCCAAAGCCAAGTGCCACAGAGTTGGTCTGAGAGATCACTACTAAAGAGTTTTGATTAAAACTCAGGACATAAACGTGGTCCCGCAGCGGGAGAAGTGAAGGTCACTTTTCAGAATGGACAAGCTGAGTGCTTGGGAGAACTGAGCACTCTGACAGCTGGTCTGCATGCTTAGAGAATCATGGAATTGCTCAGGTTGGAAAGGATCATCGAGTCCAACCACAACCCAACCATCCTACCCTAACTCTAACGACCCTCTGCTAAATCATGGCCTGAGCACCACATCCAAACACATCCAGGGATGGTGACTCAGCCACCTCCCTGGGGAGCCCATCCCACTGCTTAACAACCCTTTCTGTAAAAAAGTTTTTCCAGACATCCAAACTAAACCTCCCCTGGCACCACTTGAGGCCATTTCCCTTCATCCTTTTATAGAAAAGAGCAGTAAAAAAAGCTGGTACGGGATTCTCAAGTAAAGCTCTAACTTGAGAGCAAAGAGGTTTTGCCCTAAGTAGGTGTAGTAAAACACTGACATACGGAGTTTATTCTAGGGAGGTGAGGAGACTTTGAAGTCACTGCACAGAATCAGTAAGGCAATTCTGAACAAATAGCTGACTGACAGATCTCAAATATGAATATGAATGAGGAATGAAAAGAGTTTTTGGGAAGTTTCTGTAAGGATTGTTTCTGCTGAACATTTACAGAAATGATCTGGAAACAGTTGAAACTTGCAGGTGATGCATGGCGGTCAGGAAAACACAAAGTAATGGAAGTCATTTGATGGACTGACAGATTCATCAAAGATGCATCCTTGTAAAGAGGGATGAATAAGATGAGAGGTTGTGTTTTTGAGTGGTATCTGCGGTTTGTGCTGGAGAAGCAAAGAGCCTGGGAGTTAGGCTTTCCATATTGACAGTGTAGCAAAACCATAATGCAAAGAGAAAATACTTTTCTTTCAAATGTGGAATTGGCACAGCAAGTGATGGTTCCATCAAGCTTTACCTTAAAGTGTCCTGTGTTGTTTTTCTGTTGGTCTTCCCTCCACCCCCCCCCCCACACTTTTATACCTAACATCCTACTTAAGTTTTAGCTTAGGCAGAAGGCACGGATTTCAGAATTTTCTTAGTACACAGTAAACTCAAATCACATCTTTACGCTATCATTCCTCTGCTTATCTCTCACACACATGATGTGAGAGGTGCATGTTGGACTTTGTTACCAGTGTCCTTGTTTCTCTAACCTGCCTACCAGTGCTTTGCTTTCCAGAGACACTGTACTGCTTTCTTTCCATGCTGTTGGTGTCTGACTGCATCGTGCTGCCAACTTGTCTTGGGTACCCTTGGCAATTGGCACGCTCCTGATAGCAGCCCAGGATTGTGTTCCTTTTAATCCACACTACAAACACATTTTCTTCAAGTGTTCTTGAGAGAACATTTAATTCAGTCCCTATGAATATTTGGCTATGACTGAAGACTGCTCTTTGGAAGTAATCCTAATCGCAGACATCTGTGCCAGACTTTGCTTCAGCACAGACTATGTTTGAGGTGCTGGCTTCGATCCGCAGGGACACTGTTGACCTGCAGCACTGGCTGGGGTGTGGGGACTCGCATTTGGATTTGGTGTGGATACAGTCTGGAAACAATCTAGGGAGGATTCTATCAGTTGGTTGTAGGGGTTTTTTTTTTTTTTAATTTGTTTTGTTTTTTGCTGGTTCATGGAGCAACTGTCACACATTTATTAAGGGACTGCGGCTCACCCCTCACTCCTGTGAGGAGAGGCTAAGGGAGCTGGGATTGCTCAGCCTGGAGAAGAGAGGGTCTTGTCCATGTCCATATGTCCAAATACCTGAAGTGAGAATGCAGAGAGGATGGATCCAGGCTTTGTTCAGTGATGCCCCGAGATGAGCAAGAAGTGATGGGCACAAACTGACACATGGGAGGTTCCTTCTGAATGTTAGGAAGCACTTGTGTGCTGTATGAGTGGCACAGGTTGCCTGGAAAGGTTGTGGAGTTTCCTCCTCAGAGGTCTTCAAAAGCCACCTGGACATGGTGCTGGGTACACTGCTCTGGGTGGACCTAGAAGTCCCTTCTAGCCCTAACTGTTCTGCAAATCTGTGAAATCTTTCATGCAGGCTTTGTTTCAACAACACAAAGCAATGATGTGACTCAAAGTGTTGCACAGAAGACCAACATTTCTTCCAGTATTCAGCACTGCCCTTCTGTTGTCCTACTCCTGCCCACTGAAGGGTCGTTGCTGCAGCATGAGGCCCTGAGTCCTGTGCTCTTGCTGCCTCTGGGTGGGTCTTGGGCAAGCAAATTTCTGCCAGGCACAGTAAGCCTGCCACTGGATGCCGGTACTGAACATCCCTCGGAGCGTCCATTGGCTGTGCCTGATGTGCATGCACGTGCTGGCTCTGTTGGGTGCCGCTTAGGATAAGAACAAATGAATTACAAGATACCAGGACACTGTGGAGAGCAAATAGGGAGCTGTGGGGTGCAGTAGGCCCACACTGGCCCTCTTGCCTAAGGAAACAAAAGGGAGGGGATCGCTTGACAGAAGGGATACGTTTTCAGGGCAACCCTAGCAGATATAAAGTCTAAAAGCAGTAAAGCCGGGGTTACCAAGGAGATGAGCAGGTGTGGGCTGTTTATTTGAAGGGGTTGAGAGTGATGGGGAGGAGTAAGAAGGGAGATGCCGTGGGGGTGGGAGGTGAGCATCCCAGTGGCTGCCACCACTGCTGCTTGGTGCTGAACAGCTGCTGAGTTGTCACAATCCTGGCTTTGCAAATAAAAAGTTTGCTATATGACTGTGTTTGTTGCGTGCAGCAGACTATGCTGGTTACATTTTCTGCTATAAATGAGAGCTGGAGCAGTCCGTCCCGTGGAGGCATAGCGGTGACAGATGCCCTGCTGTGCTCCTGCCAGGACGAGCTGTGTGTGCACGGTGAGAACGCTTAAGTGAAGGGTGAATACAGCAAGGGGAATTTAGAACAAAAAGGGCACTGACTTGGGGTGACGCCCGCGATTCTAATTCTGCAACGTTTCTAAGCGAAGCAGCGGCAGCTCGCTGCCTCAGGGCTCATTGCCTATCTGACGGCTCTGATTACTCAATAACCCTTCCGCTCACTTGTACCACCGTTAATGTCCACGAAACTCAACATATCATCAATGCATGTATGTTGTGGTACCAGAGGCATCGGGCGCCACAGGTCTCCACAGGTCTGACGGCGCTCCGTCCGGCCCCAGCCCCCAACTTCACACCAAACCCGCCTGCGATACCCGCGCAGCACCGCCACACACACGCCGCGCTGCGCATGCGCCATCGAACAGGGCAGGGCAGGACGGCCGCAGGGGGGCGCTGCGCGCGTGGCGGAGCCCCGCCCTCCTCCTTCCGCCGGGCCCTCAGCCCCGCCTCTCCCTGGCGGCGGGTGGCGGCGCCGCAGCGAGGCGGCCATTTTGTGGCGCTGCGCGGTCGGTGGCGCTGGGCTCGGCGCGGCGCGGGGCCCGGGAGCGGCGTTGGCGCCGTTCTTAACCCTTTTTCCCTTACGGATCCCTCGGTAAGAGCGCTGCGCCATCCGGGCGGGTTGAGCACT
>NW_024885122.1:299727-325768 GCF_019232065.1 Centrocercus urophasianus | reverse complement strand
CCGTGCCGGGGCTAGGCAGGACAACCGGCTCTTGGCTCCTCGGTGGACTCCTGCGAGGGCCCCGCGTCGGGCGTGCCGTGGCAGTGGATGGCGGTGGCTGTTGGCGTGTAGCCGCGAGGTGTTGTGGAGCCCCGGCGGTGCACAGAGGTACGGTGTTGGTGTTGTGGGGGGCACCTGTCCTCTGGTCGGTGTTTGCCTCCCTGCTATGCTCCTGCACGCGAGGTTGGCGGGGAAGGACGTCTTTATGAGAGCGATGGGTGCTCTCTGACAGAATGCAGAGTTGTAAACAGAAGCGATGTTTTGTGTAAAGTTTAAACACAGAGCGGAGCTTTGCACCTTCTCTGAGGTATGCTGCTTGGTTTGGTGTACGCCGTGTCTGCCCTGGTAGCACGTTGGCTTATTCCATTGCGGTGGACATCTGCAATGCTGTGGTTGCTATACTGGAAGTATCTGAAATAATTTTTTGGGGGAATGTTCCTTGTGCACAAAAGATTTATCTGTTCCAGGAAGCAGATGTGGTCTTGCATGAAACTGGTTTTCAGGTGGCTATGTTCTTACCTGCCTTGTAAACTGCTGATTGAAACTGCAAGATATGTAAGAGTATAATTGAATCCTTGCACTGTAGGATTGTCTGATTTTTCTTAAGGTTGTAATACGAAACTAGTCTTAATTTTTTTATATGCTTTTTTAATACAAATCTGAAAAGCATAGCTGTATCTCTTATTTGTAAGCCTGCTGTTACATGTTCTTGAAGATCTGCGTATATATCTGCTCGTCTTGATTCCTTCTGCCAGGGAGTTTGTGGATGGTCTAGTTGTAATTCTTTGTAATTTCGTTTTGATGATGATGCTCATAATGGCAGACTGCATGTTTGGGTTGTCTGAGGGGCAGACAGGTGTTTGTTCTTGGAGTAGTTCTTTCTGGGTAACATTCCAGGGAAGGAAATCTTCAGCATGAGGTTGTGTATGAAGTGTTGAAAAAGGAAGATGTTTTCCATCCCTTCTTTAAAATACCAAATGTACATGTTGCCTTGTAAAACGTTCAGCTCTCTCTGTTTTATTTTTTTATTGAGTTGTAATCCCAGGAAGACATTTTGTACTTTCAAGGATGAGAAACCTGGGCATTTGGTCAGGATATGGATTATGAAACAGTGGAGTACGGGTGAGAGTACCGTACATCAGCAGGGAGGTCTTACAGTGTGCTCTGTGCAGGTGCTGGCTGCAGGTGGCTCTGAGCAGTGCCCGCTGTCATCGTTTGGCCTGGCTCCTGGGGAGGGCCTGCAGGAGACTTAGAGATGTGATGTGTGTTGCTCTGTTGGAATTGGAAGATGCACAGTTGGAGAAAGGACTGCTGGTGTTATTGGTGGAGCGAGGGTTTGTGAAAATTTGGAATTGTCAAGTGTTTGATTTCTAATCTTTGCTTTTGAAAGAGTGATTGGCTCAAATGGGGAAACTTGAAAGATTCTTCGAATGCTTTGTGGTTCTTGCTGTGTTTTGTCAAAGGCATATTCACGTCCCAAACTGTACGGGAACTGCAATGCAGGTATTGAAATACAGGGAGCAGGTATTAGAAAATGCACTCTTACTCTTGTGTGTTGTATGTCACAGTTCCTTGTGGTGGTCGCAGGTTTGAACTTTCTGTATATACAGTTCTTTGTGGACTGTTACTGCTGTTGTGTTGCCTGCATTGATTTTTGCCTCCATTTATTCTTTATTGCAGTCTAAAAGTTGGTTTTAATTGGTTGCCCACAGGATTGGCTTGGCTTCTGCTACTTGTTAAGAAAAAAACATCTGTCTTTGCAGGTAAGAGACTTCAAATTGAAGACTTCTTTTTTATGCATATTGAGTATAGCTTAATAAATAAATAAAGCTTCTGGAATCCCCGACTCGATATCAAAACATGTGGGTCAAACTATCCATAGGTGGTATTTTTCTTTTGACTCCCACTGGTGGTGGTCCTTCTGGCAGCGGTGCGCTCACAGAACAGAGTTTTCTGCCATACTCAAGTTTTGTTATTTCATCAGCATGTGGCAGTCTGTAATGCTCTCCCAGTTATTTTGCTCTGTTTGAAAACGTAGCAACTTCTCTGCAGGTTGCAGGTCTGCCTGTCTCCAGCTATTGGAGTGGAAGTCTGTAGTAACTGGCTCTGATTAACTTTTGCAGCATAAAGTATCAGACAGTCATTTCTGAGCTAATTCAAACCTTCCCTAATCTAACCAGTTAACTTTAGCATAAAAAAGTAAATTAAAAGTAACAAGGAAAACCCTGTAGCCTGCAGTTGTAGGTATTGCTGGACAGTCTCAGCATGGGTGCTTTAAAATCTTCCTACAGCTAGAACGTTATTTCAGTCCTTCATCCAACAGCTGCTGGATACGTTGTGCGTGTGCCATATAGGTGTTGTACATTAATGCTTCCTGGGGACCAAATTGAATCTTCTAAACCTGCCTTGATTTGACGAGAATTGCGCATCTTGAGCTGCTGCTCTTGTGGTGTCGTGTCAGCTCATGCTGAACCCAGCCCTCCTGCTTGTCTTACTGACCAGCACACAGATGGAAGTAGCTTTGCACCTCTCTAGTCTGACATCAGCGTCTTAAGAGCGTGTTTGAAATGCTGTCAGGAGTCATCAAAAGACCCGGGTTAATTGTAGGCTTTCACTTTCCCCTTCTGACTTGGCGCTGTTAGTGGGGATGTTTCTCACGTGACTTTGGGATAAAGTCTCTGCAAGAGAATCTCAGGTATGTGAGCAACAGTGGAAGAGCACTTGTGCGTGAAGTAGCTGAGGAGCAGCAGCTCTGGCACCCTTGTGGATCTGCTGCCTCTGCACCTGCTTTGCTGTTCAGGAGGCAAACGTGGCAGTACGTGAGCAGGCTGTGTTGTTACGGTTAGGGTGAAAGTTGGCACAAGTTGCTTATTGTCTCTTCAGTGCACCTTGAAATAAATCTGATTTATGAATGTGGAATTTGGCCCTCTTGCTACTGCCTTGTGATTTTTTTCTTTAAATCACAGAAGCAAAATGAATGTTTTTTTTTTTTTTTTTTTAACACTGAAATCCTGATCAATTTTGCAGCAGTTATGTTTTGGGTTAATAAAATACTTTTAGCCAAAAATATTTGACTTAGTCCTTAAAGTTTTTGTTTATGTCATGCCACCGTTAGCTTTTGCTTAATATTGAGCCCTTGTTTTGTATCACATGTGGAATTAGTTAGGCTGAGGTCATTACGACTCATTTTTTTGGCAAGTCCATTCCTAAGCAGCTATTTGTGTTCTTGTGGCAATAGCTATGTAGTGAAGCTAGATAGCATGCTTGGTAACAAAACTTCAGTACTTCTTATCACTTTTAATGAAGCTTTGAATATCATGTGGGATTGAGACTTTGTGTTATCCCAGAAGCTTTATTGGTGTTTGAATGCTTGAAGTCTTCAAGAGTTCTTGTAGCCTTATCTGTTAACGTGCCTTCTGGGCTGGATTCCCAGAACCACCAGGATGTGTGGCTGCCTGCGAGCTGTCAGCTCTGCCCACGTGCCTTCTGCAGCAGCACACCTGAAGGAAGGTTGCCAATGTTGAGCTCACAGCCATGTCAGGTTGTCATAAGGAAGTCACCACGAGAAAGTAATCTTCCACTAAAAAGCAGAAACTTGAAATGTCTGAGTTGGGATGCATGAAAGCTTCAGAAATTAATTTCTTTGTGTAATACAGAACACACAAGTCTTACAGTTACTATTTTAGTTTTACAAGTGTAGTTGCATTGGTTGCCTGTGGATCAACTAGTTAGAAAGCAATCCTGTAGCTTTGAGGTGATGAGGTAAACGAGTGTTTTGCAATTGCAGTTAGTGTGGCTTCCTTAAAGTAAGCAGAATTTTTGTTTTAGCTTCAGCTTCAGAGCTGGCTGTTGATATTGGGCAAATTGATATCTGCAGAATCATTGAAAAATACTGCAGTTTTAACAGTGCAAAAAGTCTCGTGTAGTTTCTTGGATGTGTGCTTAGCATAGGTGGTTCCTGCTTTGTTCTCAGTTTATTTTTCACGTGGACCACTTTCTTGTTCCGTTGGAAAATGATTGGGCAGTGAACATTGTTACTGAGTGACATGTAAGCATGCCTGGAAGAGATGGATGCTGCGTGTTCTGTTGCTGTCTTGCTTGCAGCGAGTAGGGAAAGGTGGTTTTCAGAAATGAATCCTTGAGGCTGAGCGCGTATTTTTCTGTTGCTGTACCCCTGATGAGGTAGTGGGTTTCATGGTGGTTTGTAGAGGCTGATTTGTCACATTTTCGTATTTGTTGTGGAAGCTGAATTCTCTTGCTCAGGTTGGCCCAGTGAGGAGTCAGGCGCTCGTTTGCAGTGGGAGCAGCTGCAGAGTTTGATGCTGTGCTGGGAGCTTCTCTGCTGTTTGCTTGAGGGACAGGAGGGCTCCTCGCATGGCTCCTGCCCTGGAATACTGTGTGTTGCACAAGGTTATTGGTGTGTGGGAGAAGTTATCTCTGCTTTATGGACAACAAAGCGATGTATTTAAGTCCATTACTCCACTGGAGTAACCTGAAGTCTTACCATGCTAACGAAAGAATTTTCTTCCGTGTAGAATAATTAAGTCTTATTTTCATTAAGTACTGAATTCAGCCTTATGCCACGTTAAATTGTTGGATACTGGTTCTGTCTAGTAGGTCAGAATGCGTTTCTGGTGCTTCCATGCTAAGATTTCTGGAAGACAGGCAGGCAAACGTAGCTGGCTGAAATTTGACTGTAACGCCGGGATGCTGTACTTAAGGAATGGCAGTGCTGAGCACTAGCTGTCAGTCGGTCATAGCTTTGGTACGTTGCTGAGCAGTGGTCTCTTTGGTGGTGCTCTGCCTCCTGGTGCTGCCTTGTGTCATCTGGTTCATTCTGGACTTCCAAGGCCTAATGAGTATTGTAACACCATTTGTATGTGACTGATGGGAGCCTTCCAGCTCTTCCTTTGGTTACTGAACTGGCCTGTGCTCTGGGAGGTCAGGAAGAGATTAAGCCATTCAAATGGAAACGAGGTACCAGTGCAGAGTGTTTGGAGTATGAGTGACTTCTAGATGGTGAATTAATGTGTTGGTATTGTTATGATGCTTTAGAGATTGAGAGAAGACATGTTGAGAATAAGTGAGAATTACCTCCTTTTCTTCTTGAAAAATACTTTTGGTGTGACCTCAGGGGGTCAGGATTGATCTTAAGCTTCCAGTGACCTCAGCTGGTTATTGGAAGTAACATACTTGTGCCAGAGACTGAAAGTGTAATATTAGACAGCATGTCTACAACAATTAAAAAGTTACTCCTTCATTCTGGAAGGTTTAAAGGCCAACTGCCTAGCTAGGGGGTGCAAACTAGATGTCAATCTAGTTTAGGGGTGCTCTGTGAGATCACAGAATGTCTTGGTACAGCTTATAGCTGCTTGTTTTACTGTTAATTAGGCCTCCTGCTTTTGGTAGGAGAAAAATCTGGATGGCCTTCATAAGGACGTGTGATTCACACTGATATCCATAATGATATCTCTTTGTAACCTGCTGTATATTCTCAGCCCTCGTCACCTGGCAGGAGATAAAATTCCTCCTTAAATGGAAAACAGAACAGTTTTATTGCCCATAGTAGTGCAGAAATTTTCAGTCACTTTGCCAGGTACAGTGAATACCCAATCAGTTACTTTATATCAGTATGCTAACTTGACTTTGTTTGCTTGGGTGAGTAAATCTTGCTGATGTTTCATCACATATTCAGATGTGGGTATGATACTTTTGATTTTTGCTGTTCCCCAGGTGTGCTTTTTTCCCTTTGGTTATAAGTTTTACTTTTTGCACTGATGCTTGTGGGTCTTGGTGTAAGATATTTTGGAATTTCTAGTGCAAAACGTACACGAATTATGTTGGTTAATGCTTAATACTTCTATCTGTGGGAAGTAAGCAAACTTGGAATTCTTGAACAAAGAACTTGGAATATGAACATGCTTAACTTTTACAAGATGTTGTTAGGAGTATGTAAACAAATAAAGTGGATGGGTAAATGTAGGTAATTGCATGGTGCCATAAACAGTAGTCTGACATAGCCGTTGCCTTTTCTCATCTGCAGGTGTGTGTTGTTTCAGCGCAGCATGGCTGTGGTCATCCGCTTGCAAGGTCTCCCGATTGTGGCGGGGACCATGGACATCCGCCACTTCTTCTCTGGATTGACCATTCCCGATGGGGGCGTGCATATTGTAGGGGGTGAACTGGGTGAGGCTTTCATCGTTTTTGCCACTGATGAAGATGCAAGGCTTGGTATGATGCGCACAGGTGGTACAATTAAAGGGTCAAAAGTAACACTGTTACTGAGCAGTAAAACTGAAATGCAGAACATGATAGAGCTCAGCCGTAGGCGTTTTGAAACTGCTAATCTAGATATGCCGCCAGCAAACGCTAGCAGGTCGGGACCACCTCCTAGTTCGGGGATGAGTGGAAGGGTTAACTTGCCTACTACTGTACCTAACTTTAATAATCCTTCTCCTAGCGTAGTAACAGCTTCCACTACTGTGCATGAGAGCAATAAAAACATATCCACATTTTCTACTGCCAGTATGGGGACTGCACCTCCAAATCTTGGAAATACTTTTGGTAGCCCCACGTTTAGCTCAACTATACCCAGTACAGCATCCCCGATGAACACAGTACCTCCTCCACCGATCCCTCCTATTCCAGCTATGCCGTCTTTGCCACCGATGCCTTCCATTCCTCCAATTCCTGTTCCTCCTCCCGTACCCACACTGCCTCCTGTTCCTCCGGTCCCACCGATACCCCCTGTGCCCCCAGTGCCCCCAATGACACCTATACCTCCCATATCAGGAATGCCTCCTCTGAATCCTCCGCCTGTAGCACCTTTACCCACTGGAATGAATGGGTCTGGAGCGGCAGTGAATATGAACAGCGGCTTGAATCCATTGTTTATTGGTCCCATGAATCCTGTAAATCCTATCCAGATGAATTCTCAAAGTAGCGTCAAACCAATTCCAATCAATCCAGATGATTTGTATGTCAGCGTTCACGGAATGCCCTTTTCTGCGACAGAATCTGACGTGAAAGAATTTTTCCTTGGGCTGCGTGTGGATGCGATCCACATGCTGAAGGATCACGTAGGTCGAAATAATGGAAATGGACTAGTGAAATTTTTTTCTCCTCAAGATACATTTGAAGCACTGAAACGAAACAGAATGCTGATGATTCAGCGGTATGTTGAAGTTAGTCCTGCAACAGAGAGACAGTGGGTGGCTGCCGGAGGCCACATAACATTCAAGCAAACCATGGGCCCCTCTGGGCAACCGCACCCTCCTCCTCCACAGCCTCATTCTAGGTCCAAATCTCCCAGCGGACAGAAGAGATCCCGGTCGCGATCTCCCCACGAGCAGGGTTTCTGTGTCTATTTGAAAGGTCTTCCCTTTGAATCGGAGAACAAGCACGTGATCGACTTTTTTAAAAAGCTGGATATAGTTGAAGACAGCATCTATATAGCTTATGGACCTAATGGGAAGGCAATTGGGGAGGGTTTCGTGGAGTTCAGGAATGAAGCTGATTACAAAGCAGCTTTGTGTCATCATAAGCAGTACATAGGGAATCGTTTTATTCAAGTTCATCCAATTACTAAAAAGGCAATGTTAGAAAAGATAGATCTGATTCGTAAAAGGTTGCAGAATTTCAACTATGACCAGAGAGAAATCATCATGAATGCTGAGGCGGAGTCAGGCTCGCCAAAGCTGTGTGCGCATATATCTAATATTCCATACAATATAACAAAAATGGAAATTCTTCAGTTTCTAGAGGGACTGGCAGTAGAAGAAAGCTCTGTGCAAATTCTTGTTGATAATAACGGGCAAGGTTTAGGACAAGCACTGGTTCAGTTCAAAGCTGAAGATGATGCTCGTAAAGCAGAGCGTTTGCACCGTAAAAAGCTGAATGGAAGAGATGTTGTTTTACGTTTGATTACTGTAGAAGAAATGAGAGATATTGAGAGAAATCCTCCGTCTCAAGGGAAAAAAATCCTCAAAATACCGATACAAGGAAACGTAGCTGTGCCGGGAGCGCAGCCCCCTGCTGGAGATGAGCATGCCTTCTTGGGAGGAAATCCTAAGGATGCAAACAACGGTCCTCCGTTCAACTTCCCCGGTAACTTTAGTGGGTCTGGCACGTTCGGTCCGCCTCTGCCACCACCTGGAATAGGGGGCTTTGCTGATGCTAGACCTGGAATACCTGCGGTTGCAAGCGCTGGTTTGCCCGGTGCGGGTATTGAGGTTCCAGGTTTTGCAGGCGGTCCTGCTGCTTTGAGTGGACCATCGGGTTTTGGAGGGGGCCCTCAGAGTTTTGGTAACGGTCCTGGCAATCTGAGTGGACCCCCTGGCTTTGCTGGTGGGCCTCCAGGAATTGCCAGCGGTCTTGGGCATTTAGGTGGGCCTCCCGCGTTCGGACCCGGACCGGGAAATATACACATTAGTGGACCTCCGGGTTTTGGAACGGGGTCTGGGAAGCCAGGACCAACCGTCATTAAAGTGCAAAATATGCCCTTCACTGTTTCTGTGGATGAAATTTTGGATTTCTTTTATGGTTACCAAGTGATCCCTGGTTCAGTGTGCTTAAAATACAATGAGAAAGGCATGCCTACGGGAGAAGCGATGGTTGCATTTGAGTCTCGTGATGAAGCGATGGCAGCAGTCGTTGATTTAAATGACAGGCCTATAGGCTCAAGGAAAGTAAAGCTTGTTTTAGGGTAGCTGTTAATATGGAGTAGTTGTAGAATAGGTATTCATAGTGCTGTGATAAATGCATCCGGATTGGTTTTTATAGTATTTCCAGGATAGAACCTGTGGATTGTTCCAATTGTAAACCAGACTTGTTTTGATAAGGCAGAGCACTGCGTTAGCCGTGGCAGAAGAAGTACTGCAAGGATCCGTGCGCAGTGGATTTCCCCGTGCAAACGTGTGGAGAAGGTAGGCAGGTTATTTTTCATCATAGACGTTTGGTGAGCTGGACGCAGTGCTTAACAAGGAACCTTGGCTGGTGTTTCGTAGTTTCGGATAAGGGAAATAGATGAAGTCAGTGAAGCTCTTCAGTGAGTGCTCTTGCAAGCCATTGTAAAATAGATAGCTATTTCTAGATTTGGTTAAAAGCTGGCTGAATTTGCTTTGTTTACAGGTCAAAGCTTTGTTTAAAGTCCTGATTTTACTCTGCAACTGAACGAATTCTGAGTGTACACAGATTAATTGTTTTGTGTATGTATTTTTATTTTTTTTCCAAGATTCTGACTGTATGAACAGTTGAATTATGCCCATTGCTGATGTGTCTACCAAACTAATTCCTATGAGTATGAGCAGAATCGTTCTGTAAAATTCAAGCTGTTCTTTGTGGAATAACCTTTAGTTATTTATATATTGCAATTATAACTGTGCAGAATAAGACTTTTGCCACGAGTATAGCTAACCTCAAACATTATATGAGTTTTATAGTACGTTTAAAACATTTGCAGTAGAAGTAACAACTTGAAAATGCTCATTATTGTTTAAGTAGCTTGATTTGTTAGGATCACATGAATCACTTGGGATAGGATCTTTGACACTAGTTGGGTATGTTGTATTTCTCATGTGTCTCTTGACCTCCTTACGTAGAGTCTCTGCTAAGAGAACCAAAGCGGTGATTATTAGTTGAAGATTGGAGTCCAGCTAAAGTTTTAAATTAGTTTATATGTGAAAGAAGCTTTTATCTTCAGCAACTCTGTCATGAATTACTGCTGTGGGTGAACTGAGAGATAAAAATTTATTTTTCTCCAAAACTTGAAAATACTGAGTTTACTATATATTTTTGCAATAAACTTGTGCTGTTGTTGTATCCCGAGTCTGTAAAGAGTTGCCATTTTCTTTGCTGTACAGTAAAACCCTTCCATGGAAAATTGGAAAGGAAGTAATGACACGAGTGACAAGTATAGAAATTTTTGGTTCATCCTTGCTTGGCTGATGATAAATTTTTCCAAATTGGGGCATTGCCTGAAAAATCCCATTATTCCCTGCAAATCATTGTACTTAAACATAGCAACCTTTAAACTGTTTTTTGCTTTGTTTTTATTTTATTTGTCGGATAAGGAAGAACAGTGCCTTTTGGTGTTGCCTATCACGGAACACTGAAGTGTATGGTCAGGCAAAATTGTGAGGTGCAAGTGGCAACAGTTTTATTCCTGTGGTGTGTAGGAGAGCTTTGGAAACCTGTGCGGCGCTGCATCCTGAGAGGATTCCCAGTACAGGAAGTGTGGAAGGATTGTGCAAAGGTGTACTTCAATAAAGAGGCGGTTGCATTACACAGATGCTTCTGTAATTCATTAGCATAACTTTGTTTTGACAGGTTACTAGGTGGTCCCAACTTTGGAAAAGTCATGTGATTTGTATATACTGTTTAAAATTAAGCCTCCTGTTAATAAAGCTGTCTGTCTCTGAAGCTTCATATTATGCGTTTCAACAGTCTTTGGGAGTAATGTTTCAACAGCAGATCTTTGTTTTTTCTCTTTGAAAGTCTAAAGTACTCTTGCTGATGTCAGAAAGATGTGTGATTAGGAGTCAAGCTTTTCAGTTTATTTTTAAAATTTTGCTCTTTGTTTTTTAAACAACTTTTATTAAAGTTTCATACTATATTGGATTTATTTGGGTGCTTGTTTCTTCATGTTTCACATTAGAATAAAATGACCGAAAAGGAAAACTTGGCTTAATTGTTCACAGAACTGCTTTCAGATGTTTTAGTGTGTTGATTTGCGGAAACTGGTGATAACTGCTTTTCACGTTCAAATGAATCACAGCAATGCTTGCCTTGTTGTGAAATGTAATTAAACTACAGGTGTCTGGAATTAGATGCACAGTTTTGTGTTACTTTCTTTTGCTTTCATGTCCCTCGATCCTCTCGGTAATGGATACAGGGTTATTGGTGTTGGCGTTGGACATGGCATGTTCTGTGATGTTGTGTGCCTCTTCCTTTGGGCTTTCTAAAAGAGCAGGTTTATTTTGGAAGTCATCTTCCGATTCTTGATTTTCTCTATGGTCTGAAGATGTTTAAATGCTTGTCTTAAACAAACCACAAAGTAAGTGAGTATGAAAATCCATTGGTGTTGGCAACACAGGCACGATGGAATGCTGAAATGAAGGAGTTGGGGCGAGGAGCAGGCTCTTCCTTTCCCAAGTAGCTGGTGCTTTTTTTTTAATAGTGTAAATTAGGAATTATGTAGGCTCTTGGGGAGAATAGGATGTCCTAGCATGCATACGATTTCTGTATGCAGTATGAACAATATAGCTGTTGCCCAAACAGTTACAATTGATCTTTTAAAACACATACAGAGAAATCTGGCTATTGAGTGTCACTTTCAAATATCAGAAGTTTGCTATAACAGCTTACTTTCATGGTAGAAGCAGCCTTAGAAGGAACACGGTGTTAAACTGTGGAGGATAGTCTGCTTTTAACAGATCATGGAACCCGATGTGACGAAATTTTTCATATGTGTAAACATCTGCAAAAGAAACAGCCTTAAATAGAGGGTTGGACCTCTGAGGTCCTGTCTCCACTGTGCAAGGTATGTAACTGCACTCTCGTACACTTCCAGGCTGTTTGCTAGTGGGGATAGCAGTAGAGAGGATCAGCTGGTGGGCGCTACGTAAATCCACAGCTGATGTGACTTCGATGCCTGGAGCGCCAGGAGCTGACGGCCTCAGCCTGGTTGGAACGCGCAGTCACTGAAACTGCTGCTGCACCTTCATGTTAAGGAAAGGAGGTACTTAACCTGTGTTACCTAAGTGGCTACGCTGGCATTCTCAGCAGTTCCTTTAAGTGCTGGTATCTAAGCACTGCTTGTAAAAGTGCTATAGTGTCACATACGTACCATGTCAGAAACTATGGTCGTTTAACAGAGATCATCTCTTTCATGAGAAAAATTATTCAGCAATTAACTTGTGACCCACGTATATGAATTTTGACAGCCAGATGACAGTGTAACATTGAGGTTACCAACTTTTCCAGCAGTTACACAGATGTTACGATCGTATTTTTTAAACACAGCTGAACTCCGCGATACCACTGCCAAAGATTTGTCAACAAAGAAGTGGTGTTAATGTTATTGCCACATTTTCAACGTGGACTTAGAAACTTCAGGCTTTGTAGGTTGTAAGAAAAGGGGAAGGTGCTTTCAGAAATAAATGTTCATTTCATAGCGTTTAATATTCTACTTGAATATCTGCTCTGAATTTATTGTGAGTGGAAAGAAAGATTGATGCAAAAACAAAGGCTTGGTTTGCTTCAGTTGGTGCTGAGGGTCTGCTTTGGAAAGGATGTCCCTGCTGCGCAATTCTGCTAAGCTGGTCAGGCTGACCTTAACACAGTTGTTGCCTGTGTGAAAGTGTTTCTCTCTGAGGCGTGTTGGTGCCATGAAGACTGCAGAGCCTAGAGAATGCAATTACGTATTTCTTCCCGTTTACTCAGACACGCGTGCTGTGCTAGCTGTAAATCACAACATCAGTGATCTTCCTCAGTCTGTTCATGTGGTGGTTCCAAAGCCAAGAGCAGCAGTGAGTGCTGCTGGGCCTCACTTCTTGTTGAGATCTATGTGCTTCTGGACCGTGTTGGCCTTCCAGTTACAAAAAGGGAACGGCTTGATGTTCTGAACCTCTTAAAGCCACTGTTTGAACTGCAGACCACTCATTGAGAGCAGATATGTCTGGATGATTATTCAGATATACGGGTTAAACCCTTAACCAGAGGATTGCATACAAAGACCAGTGCGCACAAGAGGTCAACTTCTAACTTTGGTAAGGTAATTGTTGGGAGGAAGCAGTTCTGAAACTGGACTGGTATAATAGGAAATAGTTAACTTAAATTCTGTTTTTGTGAGAGGTTTTTGAGAAACTGTGCCTCGGGCCTGGAAGCAGCATTGCTGGAAAAATGCTTGTCTTTGCCCCATTGCAGGTTTGCTGATGCTGCCAGCTGTTCTGTGGGTGTATGGCTTGCATGGCTTTGGGAAAACCACAGTAGTTGTGTATAGTTAAATGGCTCTTCCTCCCCGGGGAAGAGGAAGTGAAACTGATAAATGCTTCTGAAGGAACAGTAACCTCAGGGGAGCTTTTCATATTGGTTTTCAGCTGTGAGAACGTGATTGTTGGTGAAAGATTTGGCTTTCCCACAGAAAGAGAATCAATTGGTGGTATGTATTTGACTAAGGCTTGCGGCGGCGTACTGAGTTCCCTGCTCTTTAACTTTTATGATCAGGTAGGTACGCTCCAGCTTGTTTTCTGTATAGATGAATGTAATTTTCTCAGAGTTTTGTTCCTACGTGGGAATGCGTTTGGGTGTTGTTTGTGCTTGAAGCACTTGCCACTGTCCTGACTTGGAAGCTTCTCGCTTGTGGGTATAAATATCAAGTGGAAAAAATGAGTAGCCTGGATGTGTTTCTTTTCCATAGCTCCAGCCCAAACACCGGTGGCGGTTCGCAGGTGATGGATGGTTTAGATGGGACTCTTCGCCCACGGACGCTCGCTTCTGTTAAGCTTCCTTTGTTGTCATTCTTCTGTTTTCATGTGTGTGTACATAGCGTGGCAGCTTAGGGCAGAAGCAAGCAGACAAATTCTGACCTAAGTTTTGTTACTGCTTCATTAGAGTCTAAGCTGCATGTCCCTTACCTTTCCCATACGTGACTGGGGAGTACAGCTTCCCTGTGAATTTCAAGATGGAAAATTAGGACTTGGCAGGTTTGCACAGGACAACAGGGTCTGATCATGCCTGAAACTCCCTTGGTTGGCTTAGTTTGACTTTTTGGACATGTTGCTGCTTTTTGAGGGCTGGTGACCTTTTGAAATGTTCCTGCTGTAGTTACAGCATCGTAAAGAATCCATAGAATGATACCACTCTTTCTTCTGACCATCTGAAACAAGGCAGAGCTTCCAGCTGGCTGCTGTGTGGGTCCAAACAATGAATATCATTTCATCATCTCTCACTGTATGCAATTATGTGGATATAGCATTGTCCAGTGTGATCACATAAAACTTAGAAATGCTTTCTAGTTGCTTGGGAATCAGGGTGGACTTAGGGAAAATGGCAGTATAGACAGAACCTAACATACTTGAGAAATTTCTTGTACTTAATTTTGCATGTTGTTTTCTAATAAAACTCACAGAGCTGCTATTACTGTGATTTCAAGCTGCTGTGGTGACATCTGCCAGAATGTGCTCCATGAAGTCAGCTTTTTCAAAGCTGTTGTTTTCAGCAGGATAACCAAAGTGTGGCTGCTTGTTTTGACAGGACAA
Organism: Centrocercus urophasianus; assembly: GCF_019232065.1. NCBI lineage: Eukaryota > Metazoa > Chordata > Aves > Galliformes > Phasianidae > Centrocercus > Centrocercus urophasianus. The sequence continues at coordinate 311,471 of NW_024885122.1, read as the reverse complement.
CGGATGTGGAATGTGAAAATTCCTTACTTGTTTGAACAGGAAGCTCAACTCAAAATTAAATGCTGGTTTCTTATGCTGTTTCGTTGTTAGCCAAATGTCTGTAATAGGAGAACAATACGTATAAACCCTGTGCTCTTTAGGAAAGCTAAATGCAACCAGCTGGAAAAGTGAAGAGCTGATGGAAGTAAAATCAGGCACTAGCAGTTCCTTGACTGAAGGCAGGGAAGCCCCTGCTCTACAGGGTGGAGGGGAGGTGGAATTCAATATTACTAATTGACCTGTCCTGGGTTCCCCTGCTGTGTTACAGCATTGCTGCAGAGACTTGTGTATATGGGTCAAGTCCTGTATGAGTACAGGTGTCACAGCACATGGTTATTTATCTGTGGACCTCAGTGCTTTTGAGAGGCCAGGTAAGTGCGTGCAGGGCGGTGATGTGTCAGCGTTTCAGGTTAAAGAAGTGTTAGCTTTCACATTAGCGAAATGTTATTAGGGTTAAAGTTGTGGCAAAATTTTCACCTTGGCTTTAGAAGAAACACCAAGTGATGTCTTAAAGTCTAATGAAAATTATTTGTGCTTCAGAAACGTCTGTAGTGAGCTGAACAGTGAGCAGCTGGTTAAACTGCTAAGCAAACCTGAAACTTAAGGTTTTAACGGTAGAATGTGAAGTATGTAATCTAAATGGTTTGCTGCTGAGTAACAGGGACAGTCAAACTTGAGTACTTCACAAACTGTTGCATTTTCTTAGGTTTTCAATGAGAATTATTTCTGGTGGTCAGTTCTGCTCAGAGATACTCAGAGACAACTGTATGTGTTCTTCACTTCTGAGTGCTGCCTGTGTGAACATAAGAGAATTCTGGGCACACTGTATGCTTCTGTGGCACCTCAAAGAGAAGATAAGCATATCTGAGAAAGCACATCCCACCGTAACGATGTACTGCAGAGGATGATTTTCATCCAGTCTCTAATCCAGACTTCTGGGTAACTGACACCATATTTTTGTTTAGCTGCTAATCCAAATAGCATTTCTTCCTTGCAGTGCAAGGAAATATCATGCTGCTGCTTTGAATAAGTTAGTATTTAGCTACTCTTAATTATCCTGGCAGCAGGAAGAAGGATGCGACAAGTTTTTGATGTGCTCAACAGCTTGTGCTTTAGCATTAAGCTTCTTGTGTTAAAATTTGTCGTTTTTTATGCATTAAAAAAAAAAAAGCAAATTTAAGGCAGCAATGAGTAAGTTTCCTGATACCAAAAATAGTTTAATTTTTGTGTTTGTTTTTTTTTTTTTTTAAACAATCATGTAATAAAAATCCTAGTAGTAGTCCTCACATAATGCATCTCTGTGACATACAAGGTGGCTTTGTGCAGCAGCCTGGCTGAAGTGACCATCGTGTCATATAGTTGTTACTGCACACTGGAAGGTGGAAGGTGAGAGTGATACCCGTAACCAAGTTCTGCACATCCCACGATGAGGTGGTAGAAGTGTGTAACATTCCATTCTCCCTTGTTTAGTCTTGAAAGGGTGGAAGAATTGTTGTTTGGAATGCTTTCAAAGCGCACAGTCCAGGGTCACTGCATGTGGAGAAAAAAAAAAAAAAAAAAAAAAAAGGAAGACATGCAGGTTTATCATTTTGTGACCCTTCTTCAAATCCTTCTGTTACTGCATTAGGTACAGATAAAAGCTCTGATGATAGAGAATCTGTGAACAAAATTAGCTTGCTGAACCTTCTGATATTTTGTCCTGACCTCTTGCCTGACGTGGACGTTCTGCCATTTCATCTCTGGTGCCCAGAGGAGCTGCAGTTTGTGACTTGTTTTCCATGTTCCACCTAATGGTGGTAACTCCTTGCTGGCTACAAGGAGAATGTAATTCAACTCATGCTTTTACAGGTGGTAGATTTACTTTATTGTTATCATCAAATAATAGCTGTGTTGCTGCAAATACTTACCACTCCCTCCATACTTATTAAAACCATTATTTTAGCTATTCAACTTTGAGAAAATAAAGATGTGCATGAGAGAATCCAAGGCTTACTAGTATGGCTATTCAGTGCTTCTTAGGATCTTACTTTGCAGAGGCCTGAATGTTTTCTGGAGGATGTGGGAACCCCTTTTGTAGCAAATTCAGGGACAACAGGTTTTTAGGGAAGAAGTTGAAAATCAGTGCTGTATATATAGGGAGCAGTCAGGAGAAGCACCTGGAGTTCTGATTGCAGTTGTGGAATCTGTCTTCTAAACGGTGGGAGAATGTATGTTTGTTTTGAACCAGTAGTGCTGAGATAAGTGGAGCAGCTTGCATTTGCAGCTGTACTGGCTGACTTCATGCTTCTGGGAATGTAGGCTGACAGGAGGCATTGGATCTGGAGGACAGAAAAGGGATGGAAGGTAAATGCCTCGTGCTTTCCTGGCACTTCTCCTTATTCAGCCTTCTGTCATTTGTCTGAATGGAGAAGAGAAAAAAAGGGAATTCCGTTACCACATCCTTTCCTTAGTTCTTTGATATCAGGCTCTTGTGGTGATGGCTCTTTGGAGGTTTTTCTTTTCTGAAGCATCGTTATTCTGCAACAAATTAGGATGGAGAAATGAAGATGTAGCACTGCAGATGGTAATGATCAAGTGACAAAAGGGTGCTGGGGTTGTGAATCTTGTTCTTGAAAAGAACCTACTCAAATGGACAAAGAAAATGATGAAAAACAGCATTGGCACAAGACAATCTAAACTGGCAATGATTAAGAAAATCTAAGAAAATAAATGTAAGAAATCGGTTTTCTTCTGAGCCTTGCAGGAGCAGTGGTACAGGATCTGTTTGTAGATCATATTTCAATAGGAGCTGGATTTAAGATTGAAGTCCATAAAGAATAAAGAGACAACGTGATAGATACCTTCTGCTTTGTGTCCTTACTCGTTATCAGGTCGAAACTTGCCCTGGAATCATTACTGCACAGTGACAACCCAGGATAAACCATCCAGAGTTCCTCTGGGATATCTCAGCTTTTCTGCTCATAAATTTTCAGTCTAATAAAAGCAAGAAACATGGTTCACTTTTCACTAAGTGGTGGCCACTGCTTTCACTAAAATTCTTAAGTTGTGTGAATCCATTCAGTAAAGCAGCAAAGCTTTTTGGTAAGATGTACTGCTGACTTGTTTCTTTTTAAAGCTTTATTTTGGTGCCAAGCTGTTTCTGTTGTGTGTACTATTCTAGAAAGATGCACATCACTGGCTTAGGGCATTAAGTCGGCTGTGTAACATGGCTGCTTTCAGGGGAGCGGGTGAAATCCCGAAGGCTCTAGAAGAAGAATGGGATGTTTTAGACATGACTTTTGGGAAGGGTACAAGTTGTTAAGGGGGCAAAATGACACCAAGGGGTGATCTCAGAATTGCTGGGTGTGCGTAAGAAGAGGTTTGCTGCAGTGCTTGCAGCCCGGGTTGTGGTGTCCATGAATCGTAGAGGAGGAGTGCGGTGGTGTCTTGCATCTCTGCTTGAGGCGTTCCGACTCAGAAGTGGAGGACTGAGCCATAACCAACTTAATCGGTGGATTGGGGCCTAGGACAAAATCTTTATCTATTTGTGCCTGACATGGGAATAGCTGAGAACTCTAAGGGGAGGAGTGAACCCTTACTTGAGAAGGGCAAAAGATGCTCTGCGATGTGCAGTGATGTGTTGGATTATTACAGAGGTCAGTGTGGTTGAGCTGGTAAGTGTGTTCTTTTGAACATTTCAGTCATTTTTGTGACTCATGGGCAAAAAAAAGAAAAAAAGAAAAGGAACTGAATAAAGGTTTAAGGGAAAGTATTGAAAGAATCTTACTTGGTGGGAGAAGTTATTGAACAATTCCAGTTGCAGTTATTGTTCTACCTTAAGCCAAGTCAGTGATTGACTTGAAAGCCCTAATTTGCTCCAGATTAGTTTTTAAAGGAAAGACTGTTTGATATTCTGCTTTTAGGTGTTATGGAGCCTCCAAGTGATTTTTCTGTGGAGAACTTGGAAAAGTAGCTCCTGCCTTTGTCGCAGGCTTTACTTTGAGGTGTTAGTTTGTAATAAGTAGCACTGCTATGAGGTTCAAGCTAATGTTCGAATCAGTCGATCAGTTTACCTCATCAGAAATAAGGAGAATATACAAATGAGGACAGAGGCCTTTCTTCTGAGCTTTTAGTTATGACTGAACGGACCTTTTAGAATGTCCTAAGCTTGCTGTTCGTGTTACCGCCAACAGGAGCTGCCCATTTTCACTTTATTCCTGGGCATGTCTCAGGGGTCACTTTGCCACAACACCACTGCAGTGTGGGTCAGTAGATACAAAACATAAAACTGGTGGTGATACTGGCGATTCAGGACTCGCTTGGAGCCAGCTCAGTAAGTAGGAGTAGAGCATAGTTTCCGCGTGTATTCAATAGTCACAGAGTCTGCAGTCACAGAGTCATCAATAAGTGTGTGCTTCTATGGCTTGGGCTCAAATTCAGAGCTCAGAAAGAATTCACTGCATGCCCAGCTGCCAACCTGCCCTGGTCATTGCTGGGTCACCTCTGTGGCAGCACGGCCTGAAGAGTGCTGTGGATGGAGGGGGGTCTGGAAAGCAAGATGTGGGGGGGTGGCTGAAGTTGCCACAGGGTTTGCTGGGCCCAGAGCAGGCTGAAGGCAGCCCTCGTGGCGACTGCAGCTCCTCACAGGGAGCAGAGGGCAGCGCTGAGCTCTGCTCTGTGTGACGGCGACAGGGCCTGAGGAGCAGCACAGAGCTGTCGGGGGAGGGGCGGCTGGGGTCAGGGAGAGGCCGCCCCCAGAGGGCGGTGGGCGCGGCACAGGCTGCCAGGCAGCGGCACGGCCGGAGCTGCTGGGGCTCAGGGGGCGCTGGGACACCGAGCTCAGCCGGAGGGTTTGGGTCGGGGCGCTGCTGTGCAGAGCCACGTGTTGAACTCAGGGATTCGTGTGGGTTCCTTCCAAAACAGGAGGGGATCCCGTGGTTCTGTGAAACCCATCTGCTTTCCGCTGTGTGCCTGTCCTTCTGGGTGCTCTTCCCAGCCCTTCAGCTGTTAGGTAACCCCTCAGGATGGCATCAAGCGACTAGAGCACCTTGGCTAGAAAGCTGTTTTTAATGTTTTGTTTGGTGAATAGCATTTGTTTGGAGTCCTGCATCAAATTTGTAATAATAGCTTATTAACAAGTATGAAATCAGTCCATCAAAATACATGATGGCAGGTAACTTGAAACACAGCATAAAGAAGAGGTATCTATTACCCGCCCGTGGAAGTTCCTAGCACTAGTCCTACCTGTCACACCTCCAGCCCTCTGGTAATGAAATGGTGGAAGATGGTAATCGGTTTTGTTCTCCACAGAGGTCTGTGCTCTGCTCTGGGGCCCCTGGGGACCCGATGTGCTGCAGAGGGGCTGGATTTGGTGGTAATCATCCTGGGCTGTGATCTTGCTAGTGGGAGTATCTCCATCTCGTTTTGAAATGAAGATGCGTTTTTTTTAGCGCTTCTACTGATACAAATCTGGCTTTATGGTTTCTGCTAGGGCCGCCTCACAGGGCTCAGGAAATGATGGGATTAGGATTTTTATTTTAATACATTTAGAAAGTAGAGCTGAGACTACCTCCACACCGGTGTTTGCTTCATAATACAGAAGCCTGAAATGTTACAGGCTGCCTTATGAAAGGTGAACTAGTAAAATTGAACTAATAAAGGTGAACTGAGAAACACTACTTCTGACGGTCTGGGCACACAGATAATGTGAGGAGAACAAAAATTTTTTGAAGAAATTAAGGTGATATTTGCATAACATGGGATTAAACCAAGCAGCAGACAGGGAGGCTACGTTAGTTTAGGAAATGTCAGATTTATTAACTGGGAATTTGTTACAAATGCTGGGTGTATTGCGCTGCTGGGAAGTACAGAGCCTAAGTGATGGAAGAAGCTGTTGCTGGTACGTAGTGCTGATAGTATTGCTGGCATGGGTGTTGTGTTTGTGAGCAGAATGGAAAGCAGAAGCTACAGCCAGCCCAGTACCAAGTAACTTCATTGAATGTAGCTGTTTGTGAGCGTGTGTGTTGGTACTTCAACCTGGAGTTATAACTGAGATCTTCAATAGATGTGCCATATTTGGTGTACACTGATGTAATGTAAGTGTGGTGTGCAGAAGGATGTAGTTGATGAGGACTTATTAGTGATAATAACTGGTAATAAACTGCAGGCTTTCTTATCCTGGATCCTTGCTTCTATGAGGTCTGCGCTGAAAGTAATGGTAATGCCTCCTATTTTATGATGATGGCCCACAGTGTGAGAGGCAGATGCTGGTGGGTTGGCAGTAGAGGTTGAACCTTCCCACCAATATTCCACTCCATTCTGTTGCTGTATGACAGATGGCAGCAGAGGGGCAGTCTGACAGAACGGTGTCTGACATGGGAATGCATGTGGAGCAAAGGAATTGAGCTCTTCCATCTGGAAAATATTGCACCCGTTGATGTTTGTCAGTGCGTGCTGGAAGTTTATGGAGACCAAACTGTGAGCAGAGTGAGGCAATGGGAGGTGTGTTTCACATTGCTGTTGCCACTGCTGAAAGACAAGCTGTGTTCCAGACAGCTGCGCAGATTTTTATGAGCACGGCATGCAGGCTCTTGTTCATTGCTGGCAAAAATGCATAGCTAATGGTGTTCAGAAGTACTGTTTTTTAGCTGATAATTTGTTTTATCAAATAGAGTTATTGTGTCCTTTATATCTGTAGTTTCCATAGAAATAAATAGGAGACATTACTTTCGGAGCAATCTATATTTTATTTCCTATGTGGAGCAGTTAAAACCAAACTGACACGTGACTGGATTCTGTGTCAATATTGGCATTTCTCTCCAAAAGATGCCATGTCTGGCTCTCCCACATGACAGCAGGAGGATAAGTACAGGGGAGTTTGTGCTTCAAACACCAGTGTGACATTTTGGGGAAATGTGAGTCCCTCTAAAGCCATGAATTTGGGCAGTGCTCTTTTTGTGAGGCTTTCTTCAAACATAGGTAGGCACTGGTTTCTTATTTCACTTTTGATTTCCTCTTATGCTGTGGTAAGCAAGTAGAATTATTAGAGAGATGGTTAGGGAAGAGTATGTATGTTACTATTACTTATCTATGGAGTTGATTTTGCTTATATTGAATGCTTTTTACTCTGTGAAAAGTGGGCTTTTCTGTAGTAATATGCAGAGTGTTGGAAGTTCTGAAAGACATAGAAAAAGAAGCAGATAAGGAATGATCCTTCTGCATGCGTGACATGCATTTACTATGTGATTTTCCTATAAAGTAGGATTTTTTTTTGTCTCGGTTCCAGTGTTTATTACCATGCTGAAATCTTCCAACTTATTTATTGATGTGCTTCAATTCAGTGTAGGACAGCTCTGGAACTATGAAATGAAAAGTGTATTTCTGTGTGTACTATACAGCTCTTGGAGTACATGACCACCTTTGCATTGAAGAGGTGGTATGCGCAGCAAGACAAAATCATTTTGGCATTTTTAAGCTGGACCTCTGTTTGGTTGTTTGAACAGTTCTTAAGGCATGTTTCTTTGAGTCTAGAGCCAGTCTGCATTTTACTTGAGTAACTGGAATGACTTCTGGTTGAGCAGTGAAAGACTTGTCTGGAGCATCACTGGAGTACATGTGTGGGATCTAATGTAGACTTGTGTGCATTGTGTCCTGCTCTCAAGTTCGTAAGAGTAACACAAGCGATGTATTTTTCCTCAAAATGTGAATATACATTATGTGCAATCCTAAGTAAAGGCCAAAGCGAAGGTGCCTGACAGACCTGAAGCAGAGTGCTGGAAGCTCTTCCTTCAGCATGTGCAGAAATCAGCTCAAGATGAAACTTCACAGGCAGTGCCTCTGAACAGCGAGATCCCTGAGCTGTGAGAGCGTTGGACTGAATGTGTGCAGCTGTTGTCAGTACTGTGGATCTCGGTTGGGTAACGTAACATCTGCTGTGATTGTACAGGCTACTTCTAACAGCTGCACTGACCTGGTGGCTTGCTTATGTTGCCTTTATCCTGAACCTGCTTAGCTGTGGTGCACCAGTAGCTCTGTTTTATGTATTCTAAATAGAAGTTGAATATATCTGTTTGGGTTTTATTTCTGTTTGGCAAACTGAGTATCTGCAGCTATAATAGTTTTGTGACTCCCAGAGCATGCTGTATCTTAATCTCCTAGAGGCAAGTAAGTCAGAGGGACTTCGGTAAATGGTTGTTGCAAGCTGTTAAGGATCATTCTCTAATAAATGCTTTCTAAGTTGAATGTGTTTTTCATACCTGTGAGGAAAGCACTTTGCTTTTGCTGCTGTTTTCATTCTGGAAATACACTTCATCTTCTGTGAACAGTTTTAAATAATAGATGTCAGTATTAGTCACCCAGGGAAAATAAGAAATCAGTGAGTTTCAGAATTTCTGTAACTGTTGAAAAACAGAGACTTTTGGGTGTTGCAACAAATGTAAACAACATTCTGTCACAGTAAAGGTGAATTAATGGAATTGTAAAAGCTAAATATGTGTGTATGGGTGGATATATAAACATACCTGTGCTCTGTGAAAACTCAGTGAAGCAACATGAAAATTGTTTTTGCAATGTTGACTTGAAATCTGCAAGGTAAATGGGATTGTGTACTGTTCCTTGAGTGCACATAGAGGAAAAAAAGCAGTGCTGTTAATAACACAAAAACAAACCCTAAGTTCTTTCAGTTTAATTGCGCTAATTAGCCTGGGATCAGATCTGTCTCATCGAGCATAGTGACGACTGGAATCTATGTCATGTATCTGCTATGCTGCATTGCTAAGAGATAAAGCAGTTCTCCTTAGTCCATGTTTCTTAGAACCATACTGGCAGGGCAGTGCTTACCTTGGGAGTCAGCTGGTAAATGCCAACTGGGTGCTTGTCACAGGAGGTGATGATGTGCAGAAGTGCAGGGCGTAGAGACTTGAGAGAAAGTATTGCAGACTTTCTTTTGCTTGAAGGATGGGAGGCTGTACAAGATGTGTTAAGCACAGGTGATGGCTGTGGGAGTCTGCACAGATTTCAGGATGGCTCCAGTGCTTGGGGTGAACAGAGCCTGTATGGAAGAGGGGTGGAGATTAAAATCAACAGATGTGTTTCATATAAACAATTCAGTTTGTTTTATGAATAGAGATAATTACTAATGGAATGAAAGTAAATAAATAAATAAAAAGTCTTTTAATAGGAAAAAGAATATTTGATCCACTAGTTACCATTAACCCCCATTTAAAAGTAACCAGCAGCTGAAGCTGGGGGCTGGTATTTCCAACTATTAAGCACTAAGGAGTTCCACAGTTTCTTTTTCCATTCAGTATTGTTGTGTGTGTTTGGGAATTAATATGTTAAGGCTCTGATTTTTTTTTTTTTTTTTTTTTTTTTTTTTGTAAAAAGCTTTTCGGTGCAGGCAGGTCTCGAGATTTGCACTCCACTAACAGTGAGCAGGATAAATGGGTTAAAAGTGTTCACCTAGATGGAGGCCGAGCAGATCTCCAGGCTTGGCTGAAGTGGGTTCTCTGAAGCAACCACCTACTCCTTGCTCTTGCTGCTGAGCTGTGTAGGCTCATTCATGGTCCTGATTTTTCTGTTGTACTTACTAAAGGAATGCATTGAAACTGGAGAACACCATACAGTGTATTTGAAAAGCTGTGAAGTGAGGAGGCCTAGTGTGAGCTCCTGAAGGATATCTGTAGGCAGCAACACATCAACAAATGCTGGCTGAGGTTCCAAGTGGTGTTTTCAGATGAAGCGTGAATATTTTACCCGACTGTTAAGGATCCACCCTTCCCATGAGGTGCATTACCTGCTGTCCTGCAGTCTCCAGAGAAGACATAACAGAAGTGTTCTTTGTTTTCTGTGGCTTCTTTTAGAAACAATCCAGCTGTGTTGTGTTGCAAGGGAAACCTTCATGCTATTACCACATCTTGAACAGTAGCATGAGACTGGCTTCTGTGAGTTAGCTATTGAAAGACAAGTCTTCGAAACAGTGATTTCATGGTTTCATTGCCACTGATCTGGAGAAGAGGTAGCAGGTGAGAGGTGATCTGGCTTCAGGTCTGTTGCTTCGCTTTACCTTGGCTTCGTTATGTCGATTAACAGTTTCTACTGCAAACTTTCAGCTGTCCTTATTAGTCTCTGTAACATGAACAATTAGGGACTCATTCCATGTGCAAATAAAGACCTATAGTAATGTTTTCTGCCAGAAAAGGACCGCTGTTGTTTGGCAATGTTGGAAGTATAGTGAGAGACGTTTCTTTAGGGTTTTAAACTTGTCTCATGGTTTGTTATGCTGTACCAGGACAGGAAGGTGTCTCCTGTTGGTGCAGAAATCTGCTGTAACAGAGAAAATAGGCAGAAATGTTGGCTCAAGAGTCAAGGCTGGCTGAGCTGGTCTTTGTTTTGTGTGCACGTGTAGAGCTGCTTGTAGACCTGCAGGCTCCACGGATGTGGTGCTGCCAGCTAAATAAGGTGGTCTGGTGGAATGATACATGTAGGTAAAGGAAAAACTCATACTTGTGATGCTTGCAATTTTAGGAAAACATACAGTACCTATTAAAGGTAATGATGGCATCTTTTTAGTGAATCTTACCTGGGCTTGGGTGCAGCTGAAGTGGAAGCCAGGGGCTTTCACCAGTCATTTGAGCAGCTGTTCAGTGTGCGGGCGAGCCTCTGTGAAGATGGTGGGTTAAAGCAGATGATGACGACCTTAGAAAGCCGAACCGCGATCCTCTTTGTCTAAAGCTCCGCTAATTCTTTCTGCACGCTGTTTTTGTCCTGCTGCCATCGCGACAGCATCTGTAGTGCATTAAGTGACGTGGGTGACATCTGTCCAGGGAGACTGCGGGTGGGAGCTGTGAGTGGGGTTAAACGTTGCCCCGTAGAAGTTCATCTCTCCATTCAGATTGCTGATATTTACACCCAGCGAGCACGAGAAAGCCACGGAGAGTCGGCACCAGAGCGACTGAACGACTCTCCTGGTTTTCCTAATAGCAGTGAAGTAGCTTCTCTAGGAGATACATGTTGAAGCACTGCTTAGAACTTTCAAGCTGCCCGGTCCTTCATTTCAACGCTCATCTCCTAGCTTGGGTCCGGTTAGAGACCTGCGGCCGTTCCTCGGACGGAGCCGCGGCGCGGGGCAGGGAGGAAGGAGCCGCCAGCGCTGCGTGCGGCGGCCGAAAGCCGCCGTTGTTTTCCGAATAGCGAGCGCGAGGCCCGGGGAGAGGCGCGCGTGGCGCTGAGAGCGGCGCTTCCTCGGCCCTTTCCGGGCCGCAGCCGGCAGCGGAGACGGACCCGCTCCGGACGGCCTCCATCTTGTCGGGGCTCGGGCCGGGCGGGAGGAATGGGCCGGGCTCGCGTTAGGGGCCGCGGCCGCGAGGCGGAGAGCCCGGCGGCACCGGGCGGAGCGGGCACGGAAAGCCAGGATCCGCCCTGCGCCGAGCCGCGCGGTGCTGCGGGGCCGGCCGGGCCGTGACCCCTTGCCGCGCTTCTCCCGCAGATGGCGCAGTGCGTGAGCCGGGTGCAGCTGTCCGTGATCTGCCGCCGCCTCCTCGACCGCGACGTCGGTTCCAAGTCGGACCCGCTGTGCGTCCTGCTGCTGGACGTGGGAGGCCGCTGGGCTGAGGTGAGGCCGCTCGGGGCTGCCCTGCCCGTTCCCTGCCCGTTCCCTGCCCGTTCCCTGCCCGTTCCCTGCCCGTTCCCTGCCCGTTCCCTGCCCGTTCCCTGCCCGTTCCCTGCCC
>NW_024885122.1:158918-299717 GCF_019232065.1 Centrocercus urophasianus | reverse complement strand
CCCGTTCCCTGCCCGTTCCCTGCCCGTTCCCTGCCCGTTCCCTGCCCTCTCCCTCGGCTTTTATCCAAGCTCTTCTTGAATTTGTCCCTGCGTCCAAGCAGTTAGATCGCACGGAAAGGATTAAGAACTGCCAAGACCCGGAATTCTCCAAGAAGCTGCTCGTCGACTATTACTTTGAGAAGGTGCAGAAGCTGAAGTTCGCTGTGTACGACATCGACAACAAGTCTGCTGAGCTCAGCGACGACGACTTCCTTGGGGCTGTGGAGTGCACGCTGGGGCAGGTGTGAGGGGTGAGGCAGGGCTGCCTTCTTATAGCCTGCAGTGTTTTAAGCTCCTCTTGCAAAACAGATGGGTGCTTGTCCCTGTTGAATATAACTGGAAGAATCATGGTGGTGAGCAGGCAGCAAAGGTTAAGAACGCGTGTGGTTTGTGAGTCCTGGAATTGTGGTGGTGGGAAGGAAACTCAAAATCATTCAGTCTGTAGCGTCCAGCCTTTGGGCTTTCCTGGGCTGCACAGAGTGGAGAGGAACCAGGCCATAATATTGTTAATTGTCCTCCCTTGTCCTGTCCCTGAGCACCACTGAGCAGAGCCTGGCTCCATTGGTTGCCTCCCACCTTATGGATATTGCTAAGCATTGACCAGATCCCCACTCCGCCTTCTCTTCCCAGAGCTCTCAGCCTTTGAAGTCATTGCTTCACGTAGGAGCACTTGTAGAACTAGCCGGAGCCTGGGAGTGAGGAAGGCCCTGGAGAGCTCTGGTAGCCTTTTGGTTTTCTTGGGGCAAAAAAATCCTCAGGCCATAAATTCAGGGAGGATTGCCTGAAAATCTGCATTCATTTCCTGAACAGGAAGTCATATTGTTAGGTAGAAGGAGAAGGATGGGGTTTGAGATTGTGAAGGATTTGGTTAAATAAATAGACATTCTGATTTTCAATGGTTGTTTGGCTGCTTGTAAGGAAAATGTCTCGGGGATCATGAGGGAAGCAGCAGCAGGAGGCTAGTGTTAAGTTTTGAGATAGATAGTGGGAATTATTTTGTGGAGAAGGAAAACTTTAAGAGTGCTTAACCATTTCAGGAGCACAAACTCGTAGCTGTCACTGTAGGAGATGGGTTTTCTGTAGCAGATTTTTAAAGATAATTCCTCCTGAAGAATAGTTCTTTGATTCTTAATAATTCTTTAATAATAATGATCTTTCTCTACCTTGCTATTATATTGTCTGTCTTTTAACCTCAGATTGTGTCCAGCTCAGTGTTTACCCGACCTCTGGAGCTGAAGGATGGGAAGCCAGCAGGAAAAGGCACCATTACGGTAAAGGAGAGCGTGTAGTAAAAAGAATTTCTCATTCTTTGGTACAAGATCTGCAACAGAGTAACATTTCTGGTTTTGTTCCTTTCTGTTTTCGAATTCAGTTTGTGTAGAGGAAGAGTGTGTATTTGTAACCATACAGAGAGGCTTTTTTCATGCAGAAAGCATACGCAGAATTCTGTATTTTCTTTTTTTTAATTTGTGGCACAGATTACAGCAGAGGAGATTAAAGATACCAGGGTTGTCAGTTTGGAAATTCAAGCCCGAAACTTGGACAAAAAGGTATTGGTTCATTTATTCTTTTTTAGTGATATTGCATGCTCGTGTGGGTCTTGACTGTGGTGAGAGTGAGTGCCTTTGGCCAGCATTCTCACTGTACTGCAGACGTTCAGCTGAGCTCTGTAATCCACGTGTAAAAAGGCTCATTGTTGTGTTGCCAGTAGTGGAGACACAATTACATGGCAGAAAGCACTGTAGCAGATAAGAGATTCAACCACCAAGTTTAGGTTCTGGATAATTATTTTGGTTTTGGAGTATTCTGTACTTTAATACATTAAATAATTGCATCGATTGAATATTGTAACTGTGCCATGAACTGGACTTTATGTAACGTTATAAAAGAAGAAAAGGTGGAAATTTAGATATGCTGCCTTGGTGTTATTTTAAGCCACAGGTGATTTACAGTAACAAAATGCTCTAAGGAAGCACAGTCTTGTAATCAGAGCTGGTATGCTGTGATGATTTGTGAAGTGCTGCAGTTTAAAAGAGGTAAGGAAATGTAGAGCTGATTTGAAGCGAGTTGTGCTGATGACCCAACTCTTCTCTCATCCGAGGATAATACTGAGGTCTGATGAAGGTCTGTTGGGATTCTGTTTGCAGGATTTCTTAGGTAAATCGGATCCATTTCTGGAGCTGTACAAGCAGAGTGATGCTGGAACGTGGCAGCTGGTGTACAGATCAGAGGTAGCATTTCTACACTGATGTGCTTCTTGTTAAGGTTGTCTGTCAGCTTAGAGTGCCTCGCTTCTGGTAATGCTGTGCTCCATGTGTGCAGTGAAACTTGTCCCCCCAGAAAGGGATTCTGCTGACTGGCAGAAAATGGTTAACTTCCTGCCTAATCAGAGTTAAGCTGAAGGGTCCAACCGTGTACTGAGGGCAGAGTGGCAGGACTCTTCTGCCTTTTAGTGGCAACAAGCTGTGAGATTGGCGTGGCTCTGCCGTTGTACCCAGCTCTGAACTACAGGCTGCTAACAGAGCTTCTCCTTGCTCATGTGAGGGTAGAAATGACTGAGGCTGTTCCATGTTCTCCCACAGATGTACAGAACCCTCATGTTATGTTTCTTAGTAACTTGCACATCACATCTCTCACGTGATGTTATGCTCTAATTTTTTTAAGGTCGTCAAGAACAACTTAAGTCCATGCTGGAGGAGGTTCAGCGTTCCCTTGCAGGCGTTCTGTGGTGGTGATCTTAATAAACCTATCAAGGTACAGCCTTCAGCAATTCAGATTTGTTTGTTGTTGTAAGTAACCCAATCTCTGACTCGTTAACTCTGAGTAATCAAGTCATCCAGTCATATTCAAAATTTTAAATTGCTTTTCTGGAATAATATGGCAGATAAGTGATTATACATTTATTAAGTGTGAAGTCTGTGCTGAAACGTTATGAGTTGTCAAATGGAGAAGTCAATGCAGAAGTGAGCAGTTCCTAATGATTTGTCACAAGAAGGATTACGAATGGTCAATGGCTATTCTGGTTAGAGTTTCAGGTTGTGGGATTTTCTGTTTAATTGTAGCTTTCTAATGCTATGTTAGCTGTGAGGCTTATACATGGGATAGACTGGAATGCATTAGGATACTGACAGAGGGCAGGTGTCTGCTTCCTCCATGCGTGAGAACGGCGAGTTGTTCCATCTTGTTTGCTTTCTGTCCCAGCAAGAATTTGATCTCGAGTTAGAACTGGAATTTCTCGTGGTCTCACAAACGAGGATTAATACACTGGTCCTGAATTATGGGGGTGGTAGCAGAACAATTCCACTTTGAATAAGTTTCTACAAAAATAATCTGATAGCAAGTTCAATTTGTGTTCTAAGCAGTGCACTGATTACATAGAAGCACTTAAAGCTTTAAATAGTTCAATGTTGAATATTATCTCCCTCTGCTTATTCAGCTCCTAAACACTTTCCGTTTGCAGAATTTTCCACCCTCATCCTGCTTGAGAAGAAATCTTGTGCTGGAAGCTTGATCTGAAAGGTTTAGCAGAAAGCAATGCATGCTGATCTTTTTATTTGTGCAGCATGGCAGATCCAAAAAACTGCTGAGTTGTTACCCTGGTTCAAGTGTGCTGGGCTTGTCAAACGTGTTCTGAGTGGTGGTCATGAGCTTTTGTGAGCAGTCTTAGATCAGAAGGAAGTTCTGTTGGTCTGCAGGTGCTAAGAGAGACGTGGCGAGGGGGTGGTCAAGAGTTGTGTGTTACCTTGTCAAATGTGACGTGAGATGGAATGGCTGAGGCATTTTGTCACGAGGCTGTATTTCCTACACTCTGAAACGCTTCTGCTTTTGCTTTAGAACCTTCTGTGCTTTGGGATTTGTTTTGCAATGATCTATTTAAAAACAGAACATAGGTCTTCGCTGTTGGTTCTTTTCACCCCCAAATCCTGAATGCGTGTGCAAGTAGTCCACTAATTTCCACAGTTTACCTGTGGGGAAGTTGGTCAGTAAGAGGCCTCCATAGTAATGGGCAGGAGCATTAGCACTAAGGAGTGGAAGGTTGCACCAGAGATCTGTTTTCCATCCAGAACGTGCTGCTTGGAACCTCTTGTTCAAGGCTTTCTAAGATTTGCATAGGAACGATCAGCTGAGGAATGATGGTGGTGCTGAGCAGAGAAGTCTTCATACTGCAGCACAAGGGAAATGTTCTTGTGGGCAGTGTCAGTTTGGGATGTCTTGTAAGTGTCAGCTGTGTCAGCCATGCAGGAGGGTTCTGCAGTGGGAAACGTGCACTAAATGTGTGTGTAAGCACATCTTTTGATCACATTAACAGTGCTAACTAACAAGTAATTGTGAAGTAGAGGGGTGTCACTGTTGTTCCATATTTAAAAACAGCTCAGGTTTGAGATGTAATATAATTCTGTGGCCGTTTCTTTAAGAAAGAAGCATACAAAAGTAGTTTCTCTCTCCTGTAATAGTTTAAATAGAAGTGGTAAATGTGAGATTTAAGAAAGAACAAAAAGCAGCACAACAGAAACAAGCCCCTTCCTGACCATGCATTTGATGGCATGTGCATAAAAGCAAATCCACTCGGTGTGAATTTTGGAAGTTTCTCTTGTAGATAAAAGGAGCCTTTTACCCACTGGAAGTGTTCCTATGAATATCTGATCGTTCAGTTGAGTAATTAATCAGTAAATGAACGCAATGCAGGATCGTGCAGTTAGCTGACCCCTGAGGTCAGACCACAATGCAGAAGGCAGTTACTGACAGCTTCAGGTGTTTGTTCCCCACTTCACAACTTGGTTCTGTTTGCAGCAGCAGCACTTTTTGGGCGGTGCACTCTGAATCTTTGTCCATTTTAGAAAACCCTTTCAAAAAGAGGTTTGTTGTAAGCTAACTCGTACTGGGAACCACTAACAGAACTGGTCATTACGTAGTTGGATTTTTGTGTGTGTGGTCAGGAGGGGACGGGGACAAGCAGAAGGGAAAGGGAAGGTGCAGACTGCTGTGTTCTTTGCAGCATGTTAGTGCCAAGGACACCCTCAGTCGCTGCATGGTGACCTGCAGTGGCCTCCTTGATGTGGTCACACATCTTCTGACTGACGCTTTAAACATGAGAATTGTTGAGAGAGGCAGAGGAGGAGCCTTGGGGACGCTTCATGGCACAGTGTGCAGAAGGGAGGGACAGAGCAGTGGTGGGTTGGGATGATGAAGAAGGGGAAGAATGGCACAGTCTCTAAAGCAATTTTGTTTTCCCCGTGAAGGACCTGAAGGATGGCACGGTGCCTCCAGTTTGGGTGGCTAGCTTTGTCTGCAGTTTGTGTGCACACTTCCCACTGATAGCAGTGGAAAATCCCAAGTGGATCAAAGGCAGCAGGTAGTTGTCCAAGAAGCCTGTCCTCAGATTTGCTGATTGAATTTGACTTCCTTATCTAGGCACTGCCTGTAGGTTCACCTTATCCATAATGCTGAGGAGAAAGCTGTCACCCTAGTTTGTACTGGGGTAACACCAGTTTCTTGGTTAATAAAAGCAAATCTGAATGGGCTTTTGAATTGGAGGAGTGTGTGAGCTTGAGCAGAGGAAAAACTGCTGTTCACAAGCTTTCTTGACTGACTGCTTCTGGAATTACTTTTGTTCTGCTGTCGTATGCATTGTGCATGTTACAAACGCTTCTTACAGTTGTTGATTTCATGGGAGCTGCTGCCAGTGCACATGGTGCTGTGTTAGCTTGAGGCCATGGTTATTGTCATATTTTTTGTTTTTAAATGCATTGCTATTTTGCATTCTCTAATTCTGAAGATCCAAGTTTACACGCTGTTTTAAACGTGGCTATTCATTGTTTGTCGTTCGATTGCTATCAGATGCAGAAAAAGGCAGATTGCAGTTTTTTTGCAGACTGACTGTTGCCAGGCAGAAGAAAGAAGTTTATTCAGAAATTAGATAAGACCTTCAGGTGCTTTTTCCCATTACTCCACTTGCATATTGTGTCCTGAATGATCTCAACTTTGTGTTTTTGGGCTGTGAAATCTGCGGCTTTATTTTGTTGATTTTTGTTTGTTTTGTTTTTGTTTCCAACTGAACTGAGGGAAGCTGTCACTTGGCACGCTCAGGTAGGTGAGTGATGGAATGTCTTCCTCGTTCTGAGATGCACGCAGCCTGTCTCCCTCTGTCAGGTTTCAGGCAGTGACATGGATGACACCACTGGATCAGAGTTGACAAGGAGACTCGCCAGCATCACCGCAGAGCTGTTGGAGGCAGGAGGGTGCGTGGTGAGCAGCCGTCATTCACCCTAACACAGTATGCTTACCCATTTTTGCTGTCTCTTTCCTTTCAGGTGCAGTGCTCTGATCATGACAGCGATGGGTCGCATGACCTGATAGGTGTTTTTGAAACTAACCTGGCTCAGCTGCAGAGGGCAGTGGACGGCTGTCCGGTGAGCTTCCTCTGTTCCTCAGTTTTGTCTGTAATTCGGTCTGTCACAAACCCCTTCTAATAAAGATGTCTGAGGGATATTCAGTTGTTGCTTCCAAAAGTCACTTTTTTCTGTATCTGACTGTTCTGTATTACTAAGCTGTTATCTGGGAAAAATGAAACCTAGCATGGGGAGGTTGCTGCTGTTTTCCTTGAGTGCTGTTACCCTTCCTGCTCCTACAGACGTCCTTCAGCCTGTTGTCTGCTGGCCGTGTGCTGTTTCTTACCAGCCATTCTGCATGCTTCTGCCTCTCCTGAATTAAGTGAAAGCAAAAGAGCTTCTTTAAAAGAGCTTTAGCAGAACAGTCCAGAGATAGGACTTGTCTCATGTAACACGTGTGCCTGAGCTGGTTGCCCTCACCAGCACTCTGGTTGCCTTTCTGGGTAGCTTTCCAGATAGTGGAATGAAATGGTGCTTCCAGCAGTCGGTCTTCTTGCTTTATCTTGGGCACCCATGTTAGGGTAATTTGAGTCACTTGCTAGTGGTGCCAGTTTCTCTCTGCCTACAGCAAAAGCTTGTACGCTCATTTTCATGGAGATGCCTCATCTGGATTCAGACCAATGAATCCATGTGCAGCACATAGCCTGGGAGTGCTAGGAGTCACCAGCCAATTTGATTTCTGTATTTGGAATCCTAAAGCTTGTGGAAGATTGTTGCCTTCTTCCCTAACCCGTGTGAAATCAGAACTACTGTTAAGTGAAACGAGACAGTGATACCAGAATACTGATCCTCTGCCACTGAGAACCTGACACCTAGGGCTCTTTGACCTCCTTCCCTCCCCCTTCTCACTTTGCCTCCTTAGCTTCTGAGTTCGTCTCCTGCCCTTAACATAAAAAGAGTGCAGTTATGTTAAGAGGAATGTTTGTATTTGTGACAAACTTCTCTGCGCTCTGTTAGGTGTTCGATGGTTCTGCAGAGAGCAGCAGTCAGGCTGTCACAGAGAGGGACTTCTTTGAAACGTTCTCTTATGCTTTGCCCAGTGATGACAGCAAAAGCATCAATTTAACTTGTCAGATAGCAGCCACAGGAGTCACAAACGCTTTTGAAATGAAGTTTCATAATACTCTGAAATTGGGATGTCTCAGACTGTTCTGTTTCAGTAGTTTGCGCTGCTGCAGATGCAGATGTTTTACAATTTGCTTATTGAGTGCTTTCTTTTTGTAGGTGGAATTTGAATGCATTCATCCTGAGAAGAAGCAAAAGAAGAAGAGCTACAAAAACTCAGGCATCGTTAGCATAAAATCCTGCAAGGTAGGAAGATGGCAGTTGTTTGTCTTGTTCTATTTTCTGATGATCAAGAAATCCTTCCTTACAGGAAGGAGGTGTAACACTGTCTGTCTGTTCTCTAGATTGAAACAGACTATTCGTTCCTGGACTATGTTATGGGAGGCTGCCAGATTAATTTTACAGTGAGTTGTTTTCCCACTTCATGTCTTGGTAGATGATAGAGCAAGGCAATGAAGTTGTGTTCAGTACAATTAATTTGCAGTGTGTGTTTTAAGGAGTAATGAAAACTGCCAAAAAGAATTGATTTTATATTTTGCTTTTTGATACCAAGTAGCAAATTTAATGGATCTTGGATTTCTCAAGCTTCTTTTGAGAAATCAGTTCTCACCCTTGGTGGAAAGGACTGCTGCTCCTCAGATGTGCATGTGCCATGGTGGGAGAAAATGTGCAGGCTTATTTGCCTGCCTCTGTTTGCAGTCATCTTTGTGTCTGGCAGGGAGGGAGCAGTGTGGGGCTGTTCTTATCCCTCTGTTTCTGATTGCTTTTGGTACTTCTCGTTTGCTTCTGATGCTGTTTCATTGACCTGCTGTTATCATCCTCCAAACTGATTAGGTGGGCATAGACTTCACTGGCTCCAATGGTGATCCCAGCTCACCAGATTCTCTTCACTACATCAGCCCAGATGGGATAAATGAGTATTTGATTGCCATCTGGAGTGTGGGAAGTGTAGTCCAGGATTATGACACGTATGTAAGAGGTTCTTAACTCTCCCAGCCCCCTCATTAAAAACGTTTCACAGTGGGTGATTGGTCAGGGCTGGTAGCTCATTCAGGAGCTGTAGTATTTGGAGGTGCTGCTGCCTTTCCTTGGGAGATCCCTTCAGGAACTGCTGCTGCTACTTGCTGCTTCTGGCATTGCCAAAAAAGGCAACGACAGTCCTTTTCAATAAAGCATGTTTGCTTTATTTGTCCATCCAGATCTGCACTTTATGGCCCTGAGTTACTCTGTAATTCTGCTTTAGCTGGTTGTAGTCCCTGCTTGCTAACAGTGCATCTCAAACATGAATTCCCTGTTAGACTTGGTGGAACGTGTTTGCCTGCTCTGTCCTTCAGCCAAGTTGTGACTGGATTGGCTTTTCTCTTGCTACTCTGAAATCTCCTGAGACTTGTGCAGAATACTGCATTCAAAGACATTGTGAGTTGTCAGTTCCATGCCTGAAATCCTTGGGTAACTGTTCACTGACCTTGGGAAAACTAGGAGGTGTGCCTGTCCTTAATGGCAGGAATGGAACCTTGGTCTACAACTGTTTCTGGGAATAAAACAGAATTAGTAAAATATTACAGGATTTCTCTTTCTCATTTCTTCTTGTTGCCCTTTCTCCCAAGGGACAAGCTGTTTCCTGCATTTGGTTTCGGAGCTCAGGTTCCTCCTAGCTGGCAGGTAAGGCCTTCACAGCCCTGTGCAGTAGCTCTTTTAATGTCTGCATTCTCTAACTGGTTGTAACATCACCGTTTCTAGGTGTCTCATGAGTTTGCTTTGAACTTCAATCCCAACAACCCTTACTGTCAAGGTGAGGATGCCTCTTTATTAATATTTCACTGAGAGGGACTGGTGTTTGAAGTGTTCATTCCTTTCATAACTGGTAAAAAAAACAACAAAAACAAAAACAACATACAACAGATGCAGTGTGAAGGCATCCAGCAACCTACGTGTACTCACCTGAATGTGAAAATCTAACCTAGCAGTCTAGGTTAAGTTTGTTAGTTAAGTTGCAGGTGGAGAGAGCTGGGACGCGTGGGGTTCTGAACACCAGGAAGCACCTCTGTACTGTGTGGGTGATAGAGCACAGAAGCACGTTGCCCAGAGAGGTTTCCAAGACCTTGGAGACCTTCAGAAGCCTTGGGCATGGGGTACTGGCTGTAGGTGGCCCTGTTGGAGAAGGGGGTTTGGGTTGAAACTCAGCCAACCTGCAGTTCTGTCAGTCTGCTGAAATTTTTGTTGCTGCTTCTGGGTTATTCCTTGTTATGTTACAGGTCTGTGTTAGTCACACCTCTACAGCTGCCATGTGCTAAGGCTGTTAGTGACAGTGGCAGCTGCTTCAGTATTATCAGTGTTCTTCTGTTGTTTTTAAAGGATTGTCTCAAGGGTTTGTTTTCCTCAAAGCCCCGTTCTTCTGTGCTAGTTACTTCAGCTGTTTTTAGTGGCTTGTCTGTAAACTAGATTAGGAACTCCTAAGCACTCTTGGCAAGCAGTGATGTGGAATTGTGCTTGAATAAAGAATTTTCCTCGTGTTTTCTATCTAGTCTAAAGCCAACAAAAAATGGAATCTGAGAATCAGTGTTAAAATGGAAGCATTTCCCTGCTCAGTTCCACATTGCCTGCCTCTCTGCCATTGGTGTTGTTGCCCTGTGGCAGTACTTGTTGCAGTAGTTTAGAAGTAAAGCACTGAAGTCTCTATGGTGGGCAATGGCAAATAAAAATGCATCACCATAAGCCAGTATGTGGGGCAATTTGAGTGAACCCGCACAAGAATTGAAACCATCAAAAATCAGACCTAGAAATTTTGGTTGGTTAAGTAGTGAGAGGAACTTGTTGCAGAGGAGGAACCTTAAGGACTCATTCTTCAGTTTGAAAATAACACAAAACATTTAAATCCAGGAGCTGTTGTCCATCTTGCACATGAGGAAAATAAGCAGCAACTGTTCCAGAGAGTTGGTGACCTTGTCTAATTAGACTACAATCATTTAAAAGAAACTGAATGACAGAGAAGAATGGACAGGATCACCAGCATGCAGCTGCTGGATTATTTGCCCCCAGCTTCCATTACTTTTATTTTGTTAGAGCCACTAAGAGTAACGTGAAGCATGTTGAACAGAGGAGAAATCTGGAAGTCTTGTCTCTGCAGATGTCCGCTGGTTTCAGCTCTGTGCTCCGGACAGTTGCTGTTATCTGCTGTTTGTTTTGTCCTTCAGGAGTTCACACCAGCATGAATGATTTCTCCTTTGCCATGCTATTTAGTAATGCTTTAAATAGTTACAGGAGAAACTGTGAGGCAGCTTGCCTTCCTTGTGTTACAGGGATCCAAGGAATAGTCGATGCCTATCGCCACGTCCTGCCTCAGATCCGACTCTATGGGCCAACCAACTTCTCTCCTATTATAAACCACGTGGCAGGGTTTGCTGCACACTCAGCACAACAGAGGACTGCTGCTGTGAGTCCACGTCCTTCCTTTGGATCTGCATCTGGGTGATGTTCTTGTTTTTCTGTTCATGGTGGGACAGAGCAGAATGGTGAAGCGATTTCTTCCTCCTTCCTCGAGGTCTCAAGTTTGGTCCTCTCTTTCCAACCTCCAGAGAGACTCCTCCTGCTCTCTTGGTTGATAAGTTGATAGGAGCCCTTACCAACACAGTATACAGGGGTGCTGTGCTGGCTTTCAGACCAACTGGACTTTGTCAGCAGCTGTGTTACCCTTACCTCTCTTGCCAGGCTCTGTCACCTGTAGAGAATGCATGCAGAATAAAGGGGCCCTGTATGTTTTATTCCAAGCAATTTTGCACTCAAGAATGTTCACAAAGAACTGAAAAATGTCAGAGGTTGGCTGTTTGTCCCACCACGTTTGCACAGAGAATCAGGATATTCAGAGGGCCGTGCTAACTAGCAGTTGGAGAGCTGGCAGATGAGCATGCTGTTGCAGAATGGCCATGCTTGCTTCTGCAGCTGCACTGCATGTCTTGGTTGTGTGCTTGCATGGCCGTGGCTGCTGTTAAAATTCAACTCCATCTCTAAAATTTAATTTGTTGTGCATAATGGCTTATTTCCTGATGTGTTTAGCTGATTCCATCTTGACTACCTAGTTGGGAGGAATTCTGATGTATGCTCTGATACTCACCTTCTGGGTTAGCTGTATCAGGATTTTGATTTTGACTTAAGTAGGAGATTATGGGGTTCTTGTTTTCTGGAAACACTCTTCTGACATTTCTGAGGGCACTGGTGGTTTTGGTTTGTTTTTTTTAGCTATCCAAACCCTTGGGGGAAACCTCTGTATTTTTATTCATATGTTGACTGTAACTGCTGCTTACAGATGAAGAGTTATTTAAGTAAAGGATATGTCAGCAATGAGTGCAATCACAGACTTGTATTAACTGGCTTTTGGAATTGGAAGTTTAATTTCCATTCTAAGTCTCTGATATATTTGTTTTCATCTTAAGTCTGTAGATAGTTGCTATAAAACAGTTCTTGCAGTTTTCATTGGGTGCTGAATCCTGGCCTCTGGGAAGGAAAGGGATTTTTAATGCTTCATCTTGCCAGTGTTTTGGCTTAGGGTATTTTTTTTTCTTCTAGAAAAGCTCCCGTGTCCTTTCCCTCCTGTGTCCCCTCAGGAGTATTTCTGTGTTGTGATATTTGCTGCTGCCATATGTTCAGATTTCTAATAGTTACCACTGATAATTAAAAACACAAAGTCACAGAATGGATTGGGTTTTAAGGGGCCTCAGAGCCCACCCAGCCCCAATCCCTGCTGTGGGCTGGTTGCCACTCACCAGGCCACTGCCCAGGGTCCCATCCAAAGACTTCTTGGAGTTAGAAATGTTTAATAATAAACTTGTTCCTTTTTTGAGAGGGTGGTGAATGAAGCAGTGTGTGCTGTGTGCACTTTGCTGACTTTGTAGTACTCTGTTCATTTGATAGTATTTTTGCTTTTTGGTGTAATTGTGCTTTATAGAGTGAATTTAAGCCTCTGTCTTTTATTGAACAGAGGAAATCTGCAGTGCACGGGGAGAGGTGGGATGCATACAGAAGAAGGAACTTTAATTTTTTTTGTTATTCACTGCACAATCTGCTTGCTTTTTTAGAGTCAGAAATTGCTCCTTTTGCCTCCAATTATGTGGGCTTTGGTGCTGAGTTCCCTAACTGAGTACTTTCTGATGTTTTTCAGCAATACTTTGTCTTGCTGATCATCACAGACGGAGAGATCACTGACCTGGACCAAACCAGGCAAGCAATCGTTAATGCCTCTAAGCTGCCGATGTCCATCATTATTGTTGGAGTTGGTGAAGCTGATTTCAAGGCAATGGAGTTTCTTGATGGGGACAACGGCGTCCTGAAGTCCCTAACAGGAGAGCCAGCTGCACGGGACATCGTTCAGTTTGTGCCTTTCCGACAGTTCAGAAATGTAAGTCGTGAACTGCAGGGGGTTCTGCTGCCCAGTAGACATGCAGTTATTACAGCAGCTGCAGTTAGCATGTGTCAGTGTAGGTATGGCTGCAGTTCCCAAACAGCTTGTTCCCAGGGAGAGCTGAGGCTGTGTTCAAATCTGTGTGCCTTCCACGGCACTCTTGCAGCTTTACCTAAAGCGTTTTCATTGTATCATTGATAACATCTCTTGGCTGTTACAGAGTTTGAGTAAAGAAGAAGCTTTCTCTCCTGGATGCAAACATTTAGGAAAGGAAATGAGATCATACTGTCTCAGTCTCTGTTGTTGAGTCCCATGAGTGCTTCCATGAGTGATTTAAGCTGAGATAAATCTTCCCTGCTACTGAAAACAGTCCTGTCATTCCCTAGCTCCTCCCTGCTTTTTCTTCTGGGACTTTTGTTCACGCATGCTGCTCACTGAAAGCCAAAATAAGACCTTGCCAGTGGCTGGGGCAGCTTCCCACCCAGATCCGGGCTGTATGGGAGCAGTGCAGGGTTGGGAACACGTGATTTTTCAGCAGCAGCACTCACCAAGGCTGACTGGAAGTGCTCCTGAGCCTGCAGTAAGAAGCTCTTGCACTCAGCCTCACATGGCTGGCAGGTGGGGTTTGCAGTCTGAATTCTTGAGGAATTCTTGCTGTGGTATTTCTTCTCCCTGCACTACCTCTGATTTATTCTTGCTGTTCCTTGCAGGCTCCCCGGGAAGCTCTTTCCCAGGTGGTTCTGGCTGAAGTGCCAAAGCAGCTGGTGTCATACTATAAACTGCAGGGCTGGCCACCTGTGAAACTGCCAGAAATAAAGAAGATATAGATTGCAGCCTCGCTCCGGCCATGTGCATCACTGGGGTGAGGAGAGCTGTCTGCTCTCACATTCTTCCCTGGGGCCTCAGGACTGTACCGGTCGCACTAACTCTTACCACTTGTACTCTGTATCTTTGGTATTTCCTGTTCCTAACTGGAAGAAATGTAAATATGAAAAAAGAAAACCCAAACCATTGGCAGTTCTTGTCAAAAAAAAACAACTTTGTTGGTTTTCCACCTTGCAATGGTGACACATCGTAGCACTGCTCATCACTTGGCATGACCCACCTGCTGCTTGGGCTCAGAGTGGGCACCTGCATGGGAATGCTCACACAGCACTGCTTCCAGTGTTAGGGCAAACATGGTTATTGTAAAGCTACTTGCCATGTATTTGTTCCTTGGTAGCTCTGTTCTTCTGTCTGCATCTGCCTTGCAAGTGGGGACAAGTGCTGGTTGGTACCTTATGGTAACTGTTGAGTCAGGGCCTGAACCACTGAGCACCTGAGGAAGGGATCTGATCAGCCCTGGGAGCACAGATGAAGGCAATTCAGCTGTGGGACCAGCAGGGGTGGAGCCTGGCTGCACCTCTTAGACCTCATTTGAGGGCTGACTGCCCCTGGGTTCCCCAGCAGGGAGATCCCTCCCTCATGCAGTTTTCCCCTGTGAGCCTAGATGTTCAGAGACAGGCGAGCACTTTCCTTTGTGCTTTGTAACACCTTTCCATCCTGCTGGTCCTTTTGTCACTGCATCTCCTGTATTGCCATTTCACTGTGTTCATCCTTCTGATTGCTACAGTGCCAAAGTCTCTTGGTTGGATGCCTGAGTCAATTCCTGCTGTGCCTTCATAAAGTCTCATGTATTTTTATATGTAGACGTTTATTTTTAAGTTTCTGCTACCATACTTAATAGTTGTTGTATTTTTATTACCACATTTTTCTATTAGCAGAATGCAATACTGTGATGGCCTTTTGCTCGGAGCCATTGTTGCAATTTAAGAGTGCTGCACTTTGCTTATTTGTGGGCGGGGGGTTAATGAGGTATGTGACTTCCAGAAGCCAGTAATTGGAAACGTTGGAATTCAGATGCTTTGACTGATTTCCCTGGAGTCCCAGTGGTATACAGTGAAGAAGTAACTGTCTGTGGAGCTGTGAGGAGGCAGTTCCTTGTCCTCAGAAGTGTGAAGCGTGTATTACTGCATGGGTTGGGGTTGTAAGTAGACAGCTGATAGCAAAGCGTGATGTCTTTGAGACCACAGGTATTTCATTTCAAAATAAAGGAACTTGCACTACAAGTTGTCATAGCTTTGAGTTGCATAAATAAATCATCTGCTTTGATTTACAGACATGTGTGACTTCTGTTTCCTTTCTGGGCTTTTTCTTTGTTTCAGCAATGTGGTTTATGGGAGATTTTTGCTACAGCTTAGGCTGAGCGCGAGCAACAGAGCAGAGCGAGGTGTCTGTCAGCATTAGTTTGTAACCTGTTAATCACTAAGACTGAATGTGTATCCTGCAGCCCTGTCTGCAGTGAGATGAGCTGTTTGTTCACTGCAATTAGGAAAGAATTTGTCCATTGTACTGGATACACCAGGAAGCTGTGAGAAGAAACTGGAAGATGCCCGGTGACTCAGCCTGTGCAACGGATTGGTTGCAAACCTGTGTGTAAGCAGACAGGGTGTAAGTCCACAAGCTCAGCTGGGCTTAATCGTGTCCCCAAATGCAGCTTGAGCTTGAAGGGTAGTGGATCTAGAATCACTAATGAACCAAAAAGGACCAGTTAGTTTTGCCTCCAAATGTTTTACCATGATTCTACAGGCGGCAGCAGCAGCTTCCCCCCTCTAGAGAAAGCTGGACTCCCACCTTACTCAGTCCATCACCTGGCCTGCAGTGCCCCGTCTTCTTGCACTTAAAAGAAACCAAGTGAGCCCTGTTGTTGGGTGGCTGTGTAAACAAAAAAGTGTTACAAGCGTGGAAGAAGGAGAGCTCAGAGCTGCAACTTGGCACAAGCTGTGCTGTGGCTGAGAGCATCCTCTACTCATGCTTTCTGCTGCTTACAAGCTGTATGCAGAGCTCTCTCTGATTCTGTTACATGTACAAACAAACCCGGGGCTGGTATGTGAGTGTGCTTTCCTTTCTTTAACAGTGTTCTTTGAAGAGGTTTACAGCAGTAAACAATTTTTTGTTTGGCTAAAGAAATACCAGCAGCATTGCGTAGTGCTTGGTTTCAATGAATGGTTTCTTTGGCAAGGTGAGTGTGTTAGCAGCAAAGTTCTGAGACAGCACAGCGCAGAGTGAGAAACACATTTTGCCTCCCCTTTTTAAATGTATGTCAGTTCCAAACGAGGAAAGTGGGTTTTCCTTGGTACCCAGCGGTCTTTGCTCGCTACGAAGGCAGCTTGGAAGCACGTTTCTCAGCTGGCTGAGGTGGCTGCAGATGCTGGACCTGATAGGGGTGACTTTCCCAGCCACCTGGGCGTAGCTGGAATGCAGGCTCGCCGCATGCCTGGTGCCTGAGCTGAGGGAGAGCTCTGCACGGCCTCCTGAGTAGGAAAGCTGTTCGTGCCACGCTGTGCCTGCGCTGCTCTTCCTCCTGGTGCAGGCTGTGCTGAGGCCGTGCTTGGTATTAATTCACCAAAGCCAAGGCACCGTCTTCAGACAAATGGAAACTGCAGCTGCTCTGGCGGAGAAGCCGCAGAAGCTCCCTGGGGAGCTGATGGTACCCGACCTGCTTAGACAAGCACCAAATTTGCCGACCAGCAGCGCGTTTTGTGGAACGTCTCACCATTCCCAGCCTGTGTTACAGCCCCGCCGCCCCCAGCCGCGGCTCCCCGCTCCCCGTTCCCAGCACTGCCGCGTGCCGCGAGCACCGCGCGGTGCCCGAGTTCTCCGTGACCGGGAGCCGAGCTCAGTCCTACGCTGGGGCGGGCGGCCTGCAGGCCCGCTGCGCGCCTCGAGCCAGCCCTGAGGCGTCGCCGTGGGGCACCGGGGGGGAGCGGGCTGCCGAACCGGCCGGGTGAGTCGGGGCTGACTGAGTCACAGCGGGCGGTGCGGCCCGGCCTGCCGTCGGCCCTCAGCTCCATGGCGCTCAGCGTCGGTGTCCGGCGGCTCTCCGACCTGCCGGGCCGCGGCGAGCGGCAGGTGCAGCTCAGCTTCCGAGGTGGGCAGCGAAGGCGGGAGGCTGGATGGGTGTGCTGTGCCCGGGCAGGGCGGAGCCTCACACCTCCCCTCTGCTTCCCCAGGCTTCACCCAGAAGACAAAGAAGATCCGCTGTGGCCCGGAGGCCGTCTTTGGGGAGGTGAGCGTGTAGCCGTTGCACGAGGACCGGGGCAGTGGGCACGGGATGGGGATGGGGATGGGGATGGGGATGCAGCACACCTCGGCTGGTGCCTGGTCAGACAGGTGGGCTGTGGGGACGGGACGCACATCTTGGGAACAACGGGAAGCCTCCCCGCCTTCTATCCATGCCCGGCTCCTGCAGTCCGTGCCTGGAGCCTGTGATGTGCGGCTACGAGGGCTGGTGGTGATGTCCTGTCTCCTATCTCCTGTCCAGAGTCTTCTGTTCCCTGGGGCTCCTTTGTGTCTGTAATGTGCAAGCAATTCATCTAATCCATCTTTTGGAGAGCCTGGCTGCTCGGACAGAAAATGAGCCCTCCCAAAATGCTGAGTCAATGGGTCAGTGCTTGTCCCTTCAGCAGCCAAGCTGTGGCTCTGTGATGCAGAGCTTGCTCCCTTCCCCATCCTTCCTCCATCCCCAGTTGCAGGGGCCGACCTGGCTTGCAGACCCTCCTTCCTCCTTCAGCACATGTTGCCATGCTCATGGGTTCGGTCACTTGCAGGCAGCCGTGCACGTGGAACGACCCTCACAGCTCTGCAGAGCTGGTTTTCTGCTGGTGCCATGTCCTGAGGGGTTCCCCAAGGGTGCAGGGTTTGGCAGGATTGCATTCCATTGCAGTCACCTGCTGTGTTTGTGACACAGCCTGGACGGACTTTGCCACTCCCTGTCCTCTCCCCCTATGAGCTGGGCTTTGGGAATGGCACGGTGTGGCATCCCTGTCAGCAGCAAATCACTGCATGTGGAGTGAAATCCCTGGGAAGTCCTTAGATGAAGGTTGGTGCACGCTGAGATAAAATGAAGGGCTGGAAAAATGGCACATCCTGACTGCTGCTGGCAGGAAATGCTTTGCGGATGTGGGAAGGAGAGGTGAGCTGGAGCTGCTGCCCTCCCAGCAGCAGCTCAGACTGAGTGGATTCAGGAGGCGAGGAAAGGAGGTCCTGCAGGAAAAGGTGTCTGTGGTCCATCAGACGGCCTCCCCATCAGGAGAGAGCTGCAAATGGCTGTAACACCTCTTTCCACACTGTCCTGTCCAAGGCTGGCTTTGCCATGTTCTCCAGGTGCCCACAGGGCCTGATATTTCTAATTAAGAGCTGAGCAGAAGCCACACATCTTCTAGAGAGCCTAACTCACAGCTTCCTACAGCCAGGGGAGCCTGCAGGGACCTGGGTGCTCTGGGCAGGGTCTGGTGGTGGTCTCTGTGCTACCTGGGCTCCATCGCAATGCTCAGTACTGGGCAAAAGTCAGCTCAGCTCCATCCAGCACCTGCACAGAGCCTCCTGGTGCTGCAGAGACAGAGGGGACCACTGTGCTCTGTTTGCTTGCAGCACTTCCGCTGGCCTCACTATGGGAAGCTTGGCGTGGGGGAGATGCTGGCTGTCAAAGTGTACAACTGCAGCAAAGTGTTCAGTAACAGGTAGGTCCTCCAGGTGTTGGCATGATGGGCTTCTTATGGGGGAGGGAAATGTTTCTTGGCAAGCTGGTGGGAGGAAGACATACAGGATATGAGTTATAGGACAGGGATGAAAGCTGGTTGTTCTGCTGCAGCAGCAGCACTTTGTATGTGGAGTGAAATAAGGGCAGTGGTTGTGCTGTGCCAGCATAGTGTAGAGATGTGCACAGGGTCTGGAGAAGGCCCCACAGGGGACAAAAGCGAAGCGTGGCCCCAGCAGCCAGCTGGGAACAGGAGAACTGAGCCCCATGTCCATGACAGTGGGGTTTAACCTTCAAAAACGCAGCAACTTACGTTGAGGTGATCAGGCAGAATAAAATGCTGCTAAGTGGCCCAGGCAGTGCTGTGAGCTCAGCAGTGCGTTAGGAAACCCAAGAGCAGAGGTGACAGATGGAGGAAGTGACGGTGGAGGGAGCAAAGGAGGGTGCTTGCAGGGGGGCTGCCAGCTCTGGTAACTTGTCAGAACTGAAGGAAAATCAACAGGGATGGCTTCATAGGGTGGGTGATGGTGCAAACAGTTTCAAAGCCATCACATCCCTGCCAGAGAGGGTGTGGAGGAAACAGATAAGTACAGCACATGCAGGACACTCAAAGCCAGAGCAAAAAATGTGAGTGAACTTCATGTCAGTGTTTACTGGGTGCTTTCCTTTATGGGAGAGGGATCAAAGGAGTTGTCTCTGGCTGAAATGTCAATAGGAACTGCTGTAGGACAAACTGATAAACAGCAAGTCACCAGGACGTGATGGTGCTGAGCAAAGAAGTCCAATGGGAGAAGCCCACACTGACACCTATCTGTGCACCTCTGCTGCTGGTGAGCAGAGCAGAGCTGGGTGGCAGAGGTCAGACTGCTTCACCCCACACTCAGCTGCCAGAGGGAGCTGGGGCACAAAACACCAGTGGGCTCTGGCCAGCAGTGACATGAGGTGGGATGGGAGCTGCAGAACTGCATGCATATTGCTACTGCTTGCAGGGAGCAGGGATTGGCCTTCCAGAGTGAGAAGCCCCTTTGGGCTGGGCGGGTTTTGGCCTGATTTGCTGCCAATATTGCTGTGGCCCTGTGCTTATTTCCTAATTGCTCTCTGCAGGCTGAGCACACAGGGATCAGTGCTTTTGAGTACCTGGATTGCCAGAAACCCCCATGCTCTCTTTCTCCAGAAACCCAGGGGCAGATGAGAGCACGCATGCTGTGTGTAAAGTTGCTAAAGCCAGTGATTTTGTTACAGGCTCCTTGGCACCCTCGTCCTCAGCCTCCAACACCTGATGACATCTGGGCGCCTGATTCTCCGGGAGGCCCTTGTGGACAGGAACCACAGCATCACCGGTGTAAGTCCTCCCCAGGCAGCCCAGGGATGGGCACTGCTCCGTCACTCATCTCAGTGGGTGAAAAGCCCAGAAACATTCGGAAATGCTTTGTGGGAAACCTCTACAGCTTCCCAGGTGGAAGTGGGTGCAGCTTGCGGCCGGGGCTGGGTGTCAGGCAGTGCTGCTGGCAGCCCTGCGAGGTGCTGCGCCCCTGTTTGTCCTTCCCACGGGCGCTCTGAGTCACCCTGCAGTGCTGTGACCACAAACCCATGGGGAAGCCGAGTGCTGCTGGGTGCTTTCAGCCTCCTGCAGCTCACTGCAGGACCGTCTGTGCTGGCAGGGGGAGCGGGACAGGGCTGGCCCTTCAGCAGTCCGTGGTGGTTTGCAGGGACTGACCGGGGGCACTGACGCTGCTGTAAGGTCACAGCTGCTCTGTGGCCCCAAACCTTTGCTCAGCTGCCTCCTCCCTTGTGCTAACAGTGGAAATCTTGCTGATGACCCAATCTGAACAAAACACAACAGCTTTCATGTCTTGTCCGGGTTGAGCTGGGCAGAACCAGAACAGCCAGAGCTGCTGTCTCTCAGCTCAGCTGGGAAAATACACGTCCCCAGGGGAAGGAGAAGCCCTCTGGGAGCAGGCCTGTCCCTGCTACTCTGAGTCCTGATCTTTCCTGGCATATCTGGGGCTGGAGTAATTTGTGTCCCTTTTTCTTTCCTACTGCTTTAACGGGGTTTCAAACTTTCCGCTCTTTACCCAGCCTTATTCCAAGCTTCTGTTTTCACCCACCTTCTGCTACTGCCTCTCCCAGCAGCAGCATTTCTGCCTCTCAGGGTTGCATTTCTCTTCCCAAAAACATGACTTTGCCAGGGATTATGCTGTGGGCTCAGCTCCTGCATCCCCTTCACCCTGAGAGGTGGTTGCTTTGCCTTCTGTCTGCCAGCATCCTGCTTGTTTTTTTTTCATTCCACACTTTTCTTTCCCTTTTCCTTGGCACTTGCACAGGTATTTCGTGGCTGCTGAGCTCTCAGGCAGTTTTGATTTTTTGGTTCCAGATCTATATTGAGTTGGATTTGCGCTACCAACCTCCAGAGGGCTCGGCTGGGACTTGGGTTGAAGAAGACTTTGTCTACCAGATGAAAGACAGGTACTGAAATCCTGGGAGGAGGACATTTCTAGATGGCTTGTACAGCTGCCTTAGTCAGGGTCAACCAGAGCCATCTGGGACACCACCTAGCCCATCAACTCTCCAGGCCGATGCATTTCTGCTCTACAGCAGCAATAAGTGACCAGAGCTCTTGGAAAAAAACCACCCTGTCCTCACAAAGAAGACCAAATGTGATTGACTGGAACAACCACTGCACCCCAGGAGTCCTCTTGGACTCAGGCACTTCTGTGGCATTCCTGGCTGATGGGAGCAAGGCTTCGTGGTTGCGAAGCTGCACAGAGTGTGACTTTGGACCACATTAGCTCCAGGCTGTCTGCACACAAGTGATGCCCGTGGCCAGTGGGCAGGCAGGATGGTAGGCTCCAAAAACATCACTTCTGGAGGGCCCAGATATGAAGCATGTAGGATGGGGAAAGGAAAAATTCCAATTTGGAGAATGCACGTGTTGTGGCCAAGAGACAAGCAGAATCATGGCTGTGGCGCTGTTATTTGAATGCATGGGGGAAGTGCTATAACACTGTTTTTTCAGTAAAGCATCTCTTTTTTCCTACAGTTCAGAGTTAATCATCCGCAATCCTGCATTTGAGGAGCTGGAGTAAGTAACTCCATTTGGGATTATCCATTCACCCTCCCAGGTGGAGGAAAGTGCACAAGCCGCTCACCAGGGCGGGTGATGATGTGATGTGGGGATTGTAGGGCAGCCGAGGGGCCAAGAGCAAGTGAGCTGGACAGGAGGGCTGTGACACTGGGCAGGAAGCTGGCAAAGGGCCTGGAGACTGAGGAGGAGGAGGAAGAGGAGGAAGAGGACTTCTATGATGTGTCTGATGTGGAGGTGTCGGGCATTGTCTTCAGCCCTGTGAAGAGGTACCAGTGCTGTGCGTGGGCCCTGGGGTGGGAGGTGCCATCTCCTGGGGTGGATTCTGTGGGGATCCTGCGTCATTTGGTTTCTACAAAATGTCAGAAACCTTTAGAGGTCCCAAAGGGTACCTTCCTGTGTCAAGAAGCTGTTATTTTCTGGGTTTTCAGTTCCTTTAGTGGAGTCTTACCCAGATCCATGTAGATGAAGGGATCAACTCATCCAGGTTGTGTTTCTGTGCAGCCGTTCCAGAATTTGCTCCACGCGGGACCTGTTTGCCACTCCAACCCCACAGAGCTTCCAGGTACTTAATGCACATTGGGTGTGTGTTCCTGCTGATGCCTCTGTAGCTGCCCCTCCAGAAAGTCCTTCACTGCCTTCCTATGGGCATGGGATTCTCCAGTTGCCATATACCCTGACAAGACCTCTAGCACAAAGACACCTTGCTTTGTGTAGCTTTCCCAGGCAAGGTGTGAGATTCCCTCATCCATGAGCACTATCTCCACAATCAGCCAGCCCAAGGCAGGATTTCTTTTGGGCCCCCATGGGTTGAATGTACAGAAGACAGATATTGGCATAACAGCCCCACATACAGTGGCCTTAGAGGAGTTTTGGAGATCTCCTGGACAGGGTTTGTGCCTGTCATCCTCACCAGGACCTGTCCCAGTTTCCCAGGGCCACCTGGGGCACAGGGCTGAGAGCAAACAGCTGCTGCTGGGACTCTCACTCTGGGAAGTTGGACAACAGGCTTACCTGAAATCTCTGCAAAGTTTGGAAATGGAGTTAGGTCCCAGCTTTGGCCCTGCAGATTTTGGGGCTGGGTCTCACAGCCTGGATATGGCTTCAGATACTTCCTTGGTTCTCAGTAAACATGGAGTATGGATTTGAGTCCCCCGCTTTTCAGGGTTAGAACTTTTCCACTCAACAGAAAGCTTTTGTGGGCGTGGAATTTCCAACCTTTCCTTGACACAATCACTCTTCATCCTAGTGACTGTACTGTGAGAGCATTTTTCCCATGTCTTAAGACCTGTAAGCAGTCACAGCAAATGAGACAGCCATGTTCCAGTCCTTTCAGAGTTGTCTGTCTAATTAATGGGGATTCAAAGCATTAACAGAAGATACAAACAGAATCTTCTTGGAAATGCTTTGTGCAGCCCACCCCATGGAGGCCATGGCTTGTCAATTCTTGTCAGAGGTTCAATATCACTTCGATTTGG
This sequence comes from Centrocercus urophasianus, assembly GCF_019232065.1. Lineage (NCBI taxonomy): Eukaryota > Metazoa > Chordata > Aves > Galliformes > Phasianidae > Centrocercus > Centrocercus urophasianus. Next base: position 276,691 of record NW_024885122.1, on the reverse strand, counting down.
TGTTGGCTGAAGCCAATTTCAGCAGCGGTGCTCTTGCCTACCCTGAGCATCCAGACCTGCATTGGGGCGCCCTGTGTGTTTGCATACTGATATCACTGAAACAAGCTCAGGACAGAGCTGGGGACATGCAGAGTGCTGGTCTGATGCTCTTCTCCCGTGTTTCCTCAGGTTGGGATTAATATCATCGAAGCACAGAAGCTGGTGGGAGTGAACATTAACCCCTTTGTGGTGATCAGAGTTGGAGAGGAGAAGAGGCACACGGCAACGCAGAAGTCAACAAATTGTCCCTTCTACAATGAGGTGCATGCTATGGACAGAGTCTCCATCACCACAGTGTTGGTGCCAGTGGCCGAGCACTCGGGATGCTCTTGGTGCAGCTCCTCTCAGGAGAAGGCACTTGTGGAGTCCTCTTGAGAGCCCAGGGCTCAGTTGTCTTTCTTTCCCCTTTCAGTACTTTCTGTTTGAATTCCACGAGCCAAGGGAAGTTTTATTTCACAGACTCATAGAGATTTTGGTAAGTAAGTCCTCCTCTTGGTCCCTTATCAGCAACTGGCACAGCCTGCTGCTTCTGGTATGGATGGTGGGAGCTATTGGCAAAGCAAGGGCTGTGGGCAAAGGAAGGGCAATTTGTGCCTGTAGGAAAGTGTAAGCGGGAAGAGAGTGTGCTTCAGAAATCCCCTGGTCCAAAGCACTGTGGGGCTTTTCTGAAGGCAGCTAAGCCCAGCCAGTCTCTTTCGTAATGTGATTTCTGTGCAAGGCTATGAAAGGCTGCACATTCCTTCTGGGCTCAGCAAGCGCTCAGCATGCCTCAGGTTTTGGAAGAGATGCTGGCCTGGGGTGGACAAAGGGAGGCCCTATGGGAAAGCAGGCCTGCCCCTGTTCCTCTGTAGGTGTTCAGCTTTTCTGAGGCTGCCTTGGTTCCAAGTCATGAATCTGGCTGAGGGCTGTGGGTTGAAATGCTGTGTAGGAATGGCTGGGCAGAAATGGGACAGGCTCAGGGCTAACTCAGATGGGCTTTCAGCCTCTGCCTGAGCTGTATGTTGGAATAGGTCTCCTTAGCGATGTCTGGGTGTGTTTCCCAGCTGCAGACATCTCTTGGATTTCTGCTGTCTGCAGGTTTTCCACTCAAAGAAGATACCGTTCCTGGGAACGTGCATAGGAACATTCAAGATGGACATTGCAACTGTGTACAACCAGCCAGGTACCTGCTCCCTGCCCCACGCTTCATTTGAAGCTGAGCCTTCTGCTGGGCTCTGCTGGGTCTGCTGAGGGCGCCTGTCTTTGAATTTAGTTCACATAATGACAAACACTCACTTCTCCTGGCTTTCTGAAGGCTGGTGAGACTTCCCACGTCTTCAGAGGCAGAGCTGGGCAGTGACTGCGCCGACGCTGGTGGGTGTGAAGTGGTAACCCAGGCTTTCCATAAAGAACCCCTTTCCTTCCCTCTCAGACCACAGGTTCTTCCAGAAGTGGGCTGTTATCAGTGACCCCACAGACACCCGGGCAGGTGTGAAAGGCTTCGTGAAATGCAGCATCTCTGTCACCGCACGGGGAGACGCTGCAGGCTCCCTTCCCACCTCCTGCAGCAGCCGAGTTGAGGACATTGAAAAGTGAGTGCAGCAGGGTTTGCGTGGCTGAGCAGAACAGCCACGTGTCTCTTCACACTAAGTACTTTTCCCCATTATTCCCCCTTCTGATGGGGACAGACTTGGCTTCTCATTTTCTGGACTCCAGGAAAGAGCTTGAATATGAATTTGTCTTTCAGGAACCTACTGCTGCCTAAAAGAGTTCCTGCAGAGAGACCCTGGGCCAGGCTCTGTGTCAAGCTGTATCGTGCTGAGGGCCTGCCCAGCATGAGCGCAGGCATTATGGGTGGTTTCTCCAAGATCATAGGAGAGAAAAACGTGTTTATTGACCCCTACGTGCAGGTCTCATTCTGTGGGCAGCAGGTGAGTCTGCTGGGGCTGGGCTACTCCTCCTTTTCTGTGTCAGCACTTGCTGTGGGACATGGCAATCCCATGGAGGCAGACTGGAAGAGCCCAGGACTAAACACAGGGAGTGAGTAGAATAAATCCCAGTGGAGGTCTTCCACAAGTGAGCTGGATTCATCCTAGCACCTTTGGGAGAGTAGCTAAAATAATAGCAGAGCAGGGGGGTGAGCCATCCCCAGGGAGGCACAGAGGCATTCCTTGCTCTGTCTATTGGTCTGATTGGGGCTGTGTGACTCTCAGCCCTCCTCCTTCCCAGGGGGAGACATCTGTGGAGAGCAACACCACCGAGCCTGAGTGGAACGAGCAGATCAGCTTCATTGAGATGTTCCCACCTCTTGCCAAGAAGATAAAAATCCAGGTGCTGGATGATGCCAACGTTGGTGATGTAGCCATCGCAACGCATTACATTGACCTGCAGCAGATCTCGGACCCGGGCAGAAATGGTGAGGCCTGGCATGGCTGCTCCCCTGGGGCCTCCTGCTGGGCACATCTGCCCAGGCCACGGTGGTCTCCTGGAGTTGGAAAGCAGAAGTGCATGGGCAGTGCGTGCTCACACTGTGTGTCCTGGCTGTCTTCTTGAGGGAAGGTCTCTGCAGCACCTTGTGTTTAATCAGACCCTGTCCCTGCAGGCTTTAACCCCACGTTTGGCCCAGCCTGGGTGAACCTGTATGGCTCCCCTCAGAATTCAGCTCTGCGGGACGTCCACAAGGACCTGAACGAGGGCATGGGGGAGGGCATCTTCTATCGTGGACGTATCCTCATGGCCATCACAGTGGAGATTTTCAGCAGCCCTGGTGTGGCAGAGAGGAAGCTTGGGAACAAGACGAAAGGTGCCCTCAGCAAACTGAAACTGAAGAAGAAAAGTAAAAAATCCAAGGCGAAAGCCAGAGAGCTGATCCAGCTGCAGGGAGAGGAGGAGGCTGGGGGCTCTCAGGAGGCTGAGCAGCCTGCAGAGGTCATTGTGGAGGTGGAGGAGCTTCATCCACTCCCTGACGTGAGTCCTTTTGCACTGATGTGACCTGACCCACACCGGCCTGGTGCCTGCACAGGCTCATGGGGAGGAGGCGGAGGGGTCATTAGCTGGCATAACAATGGCAGAGAAAACCCAGCTGGGCCAGCCAGGGCTCTCTGAGCTTCTGTGAGGGCCAAGGATTCACGTGCAGCCTGCAAACTGCCTCCCTCAGTGAGGCAGGAGCATCCCTGCATGCATCATCACTCTCACATGGGTGCTATTCCCAAAGCATGGCCATCACAGAGCGTGTAGTTCTGTCCAGGAGCCTTGGAACTGTTAGCTGGCTCTGGGTCACCACTTGGTCCAGCAAAGATGGGCTAGTGGCAGCTGTGTGGGTACAGTAGCCATCCTTTACCCTATACCTGGATACAAGCTGATGGTGGAGCATCAGCCAGAGCCATGGTTTCATACCAGACTCCTGAGCTTTCCAGGAAAGCTCGGCAGCCCAGCAGTGTCCTTCTGAAGTCCTTCAAGAGGCGTGACAGGTACCAGCCATGGCCTGGTGCTCTGCAAGTCTCTGCTGAGTCAAGAGTTTTGGCATGCTAGGCTTGGGCTGAATTCTCTTTCTCTGCACAGAGTGCTTTGGGGAGGAAAGAAGAATTCTTCCTTTTTGCTGCCTTCTTTGAAACCACGATGATGGACTCTTCACTCAGCTCCAAACCTGTCAGCTTTGAGGTCTCTATAGGTGTGTATTCCCCAGGGTCCAAAGTGAAGAAACCATGGGAATGGTGTGAACCTCCCTGAGCCAGCCCAGGGCAGCACTGTGATCCTACAGTGCCAAGCGTCACACAATATATGTCTCCAAATCAGGAGCTCAGGAAGGGTGGAGGATGAGGCCAAGCAGTGCTCACAGTACTTTAATTACTCTAAAAGTCTGTATGATCTCCCACGGGATTGGAGTTTTGCCATATTTGTATGAAATTCCTGTCTGGGGAATATGCTTGAAGCTCTTCAGGGAGTGGAGGTGAGAAGCAGTTGAAAGGTTTGGGAGCAATCAAATGGGGTATGTGGTGCTGAGGGGCTGTGACAGTGGATGATGGGGAAACAGTGGCAGGGGATGCAGGTCCAACCCTGGATCTGCGTTGCTGGAGGAGTGCTGAGAAGTCCTCTTGACCTCCTGCTGCTGACCCTAGTCCAGGGGTTTAGATGGAAGCTTCAAGGCCTTTGGTAGAAGCAGTGGAACTTGCAGGCACACACATGGACTTCCTTGTGGTTTCCCAGCTCCATCTCAGATCTTGTTGCCCAAGTGGTGCATTGATGGTTGGATGCTGCTGAAGTGCTGGTTCTGAAAGCAGTGCAGACTCCTGTGCTTCTCTTGGCAGCATGATTGTGCTGATTTTGCAAACTAGCTAACTCACTGTTTAACACTGATCCTGCTTTTCTGACTGCTGTTTAATGCTTATCTTCAAGGAAACTATGGCAAAGCTGAAGAGGCTGTGACCAAAGTGCGTAAAAAAGGAGAGAAAGGAGAAGGGAGAGAAGAAAACCAGACTTTGCTGGATGCTGGTTCAGATAGTGAGCTGGATGTGGAGATCCTGGCCCCAGATTCAGCCCCCCAGAGCAAATCGATGACAAGGAGCCAGAGACCAGAGCCCACAGAGTATGACAGGTGGGTCATACTTTCTTCATCCTTCTATGCTTTCCACCCCAGTCCTGAACTTCCCATCTTAATTGCTCAGGATGCTATTAGTAAATCTGCTCAGAAATGTGAGTGCTGTGCAGGTGTTTCTCTGCTTTGCAACCCTGCAGCTCGCCATGGCCCAGCGGGCTGCTGTTGCCAGACCCTACAGTGTCTGTGTGATGTCTGCAGGTAGCCATGGACAGGGCTACAGGGAAAAGTAACTCATCAGTGCCAGCAGTCCCTTGTCTGGTGGACAAGCAGTATCCCAAAGGCTTGATTCCAGTGCAGAGGAAGGAGAGGAGCGCTCTGGCTCACAGTGTTCTATGCTGGGCAGGCAAGGCAGACAGATGATGAGGTGCTCTGGGAATGCCACCTTCCTCACCCTACAGGCCTGGCAGTGTCGTGATTGTGTTGAGCCCTGCGCTCGCTCTCACTCCATCCTGTAGTAGCAAGGAATCTCAGCAGCATCCCACACTCTCATCAGCTTCACTCATCTGGGCACACTGCTGCTCTCTGCTAGAAACATCATACACTGCCTTGGGATGGCAAAGGGCCAGTTCTGCAGCTTGTATCCATGTCCATGATGCAGGGACCAAGGCAGCTGGTTCTTTGTGAGGCAAGCAGTCCTTACGGCTCCCTGTGCAGATGCTGCCTTGTGACAGCTGCACACAGCAGCCCTAATGTCCTGTGCTGCCCCTAGATCATACAGCTGCCTGCCCATGGTGCATGAGAAACCCTGCGTGTATGTGTGGAGCTACTGGGAGGATCACACCTGGAGACTCTGCGTTTCCAACTGGATTGTCAAGCTGGCAGAGCGCCTGGTAACGTGCACAGAGCAGCTCTTGGGGCATGGGGCTTCCTGCCATCGTCCTTTTTCTCATAGTGCACAGTTACTCTGCATAACACTTAGCTGAAACATCCTCACCCTATGCATGTCTGCATCTGTCATGGGGCTCTATCCCATCTGCCCCTGGCAAAGTATCCTGCTATGGTCTATGACAAAAAGCTCCTCTGCTCTGGGGAGATGCTGCTGCCAAAGGATTTTCAGCCTCCAGTGGTCATAGTGGAGTGAAACCCCTTTCCAGGGCCTTGTCTTTCCTGCTTAGACTTAGAAAGCAGAGCTTGCACTGATGTGTTTTGGTGAGTGCTCGAGGACTGAGGCACGAGGTGTTGTTGCAACCAGTTATCAGGTTAGCCCTAAGGCCCAGAGTCCGTGCGGTGCTGCACTGACCTGCTGTGCTCTGTCTGCCCCAGCTCTGCAGAAGGGCACACCTGGGGCAAACACATCTGCGCCAGGCTTTGCCCTGAGCCCATGGCCAGCTGCAAGCTGCCTGAATGTCATGCTTTCCCCACAGGAGCAGGGACTGGATGATGTGGAGAAGCTCATGAGAAGGCCTAAGGCTAAAGCTGAAGAGAGGCTCCGAGCGGTGCTGGAGGAATTTGTAGCTGGATGCAGGTTTGCATGGCCCTGACTTCTAAGATTTCTTGGCTTTAGGTTAGGAGGTTATATCATGTTCTGCCTGGGCTGCATGCAGCCTCCTCTGTTGTTCTCTAGAGGAGAATAAGTGAAAGGAAACCAGGACAACATGGGGAAAGAATTCTGTAGCTCTGTTAGCTCAGAGGGGAGACCACAGTCCTGAGAAGCATAGGGTTAGCAGGCAGCCTGATGTTCTGGTCTCCTGGGAGTTTCCTAGCTGTTAGGACATTACTTTCCCTCTTTTCAGTCACTCTTTCAGGATATTGGTGTTTTAATTACCAACAGTCTGGTGGGGTCTGATACACACAGCAGTCCCTAACCTTGTAATGGAGACAGTAAAGATGGGCCTGGAATGCTGAGCCACGTGTACCTTCTGATCAAAAGCCTTGCAGAACAGTCATTACAGAGATGGGGTTTCAGCTACATCCAGTTTCGTAGCGGGGAGGTGGAGCTCGTGGCTCTGCTGTGTCAGCAGTGCTGTCCTACGGCATGCACATTTCAGAGGCTGTGATGCTTTTCTCATTGCAGACAATACTCACTCAGTGCAGAGAGAAAAACAATGGCACATCCAAACCATCTTGACAGATGTCGGACAAAGTACATGATGCGCAACATCGTAAGCTGTGGGGCTTGGGATTATTGGGGAGAACCCGTGTGACACCTGCTCTGCAGGATGCTTCTGGAGGACCAGCTGGAATTGATGCTAAGAGGGAAACTTGGAGCTAAGACCCACAGTATAGTCATACAGCTATAGAATGACTTAGATTGGAAGGAATCTTGAAGATAGTTTCTAGTTCCAACCACCTGCATCTCCCAACACTGCTCAGAGTATCTAAGATCTTCCAGCACAGGGAGCGGGGACTGCCCATGGCTGCCTCCTGTCTTAAGCAGATGTTGTGCTTGGGTGCCAGCTTTCCTCTCCTGGCAGAGCACAGCTGCAGTCCTGGTCCCAATCAAACCACAAAGCTTTGGTGACTGACCAAAATGCAATGACAACAGTAAGAAATAAAATTCAGGCATGTCTGGGTCCCTCTGCTTTCCTTCACATTGTCGTAGAGTGATAGCAAAAATCCTCTGGTAAGGATGGGGCTCTCTGAAGGAGATAACCAAGCCCAAGAGATGAGTTTTCCGGGTTTTCCTGGCCTAGTCAGTCAACACTAGGTTTGAACCCTGAATTCTTTCTGGATTTCATTATTAGTTCAGGTTCATCACCAAGTTTGTCTTCAGATCTGGACCCTATCAATTAACAGACATGACAGCTTAGCCCTATCTTCCAGTTTCCTTCGGCTTCCACTTCGCAGACTTCTGTGGTCACCAAAATGCTCTCAGACACCATCTGGAGCCCTTGGCCATAATCTTCTGAAATGTTTCTTTCTTGTATGTCCTTCTGTCCCCAACGATGCAAAAGCTCATGGATTTCTGCTGTCGGCAGAGCTGATGGGTTCCTGCAGTAACCTCAATACAGGTTCTCAAGGTTTGCTCTCAGCAGCTGGCAAGCGAGCTGACGGAGGCCAGGCACGATGGGGCAGGAGGGCAGGGTCTCCACTTCCTGCAGAGCCCCCAGGAGTGCCGCCAGTGTGGCATGCATGGCTCACAGCCGGGCATGCGACAGCTCTGCTCTCTGTGCAGATCCTGTATGCGAAGCAGGGCCTCCGTGTGAGGAGGTGGCTGACTCGAGCCAATGTGAAGGAGAAGGTGAAGGAGACGAGGAGAATCCTGGCCAAACTCCGCTTCATGGCTCAAGAGGTACAGCTGCTCCAGGGCACCCATTTCTGAGCACAAGAGGGCGCGGGCAAGGAGGGGAAGCAGGGCTGCCTGCTGGGGCTTCCATCAGCCTGAAATGGGGATTTTTCCCAGATGTCTTTCCTTGCTGTGTAAAATCCCAGTTTCCAGCTGCTGGAAGTCACCGTATTTTATGTAATGGCTCTCATGAAGGATGAAGCTTCACAGTCTTTCAGGGTCAGCAGTGTCAGAGCAGGGGTCGAGGGGCCCAGCAGTGGCTTGAAGGCAGGGCTGGGTCATCCCCAGCCACCAGGACCTTCCTGCCCTCTCTGCCTGGCCCCAGGCTGTGCTGCGGTGTGGCTGTGGGAAGTATGTCTGGAAATCAGTCTTGCCTGCCTGCCCACTGGGACCTGACACCGTCCCCTCCTGCAAATTCAGACTTGCATTGCAGTGTGGACTCCTGTCTATAACAGAGACTTTCTGCACTCAGAGTCTCACTGGCTCTATTTAAAGAGCTCTGGAAACCAAGTGAATTGTTGTAGTGTAAACCAGAGCACAATGTTTGCAGGAGAGAAGGGCCCAGAGGTTGATGCACTTTGGAGAAGTCTTTTACCAAGTGAAGTTCAATCACTATCACATCCTTGGACATGTAGGACAGATGGACTTTAGAATGAATGAGACTTCACCTCTTGCAGTGCTAGAAGAAGCTGTGCAAGTACAAACACACCAAGAGGGAAAAGAGAGCAGAAGCTAAGATTCAAAATAATTCCTTGTTTCCTTCTGTGAACGTGCTCCTTTGCAAGCCTGCTCTGCATCTGCAGCTTTGTGCTGGCACTGGCATGGTTGTATTGTCTGCACATGGTTCTGTCCCGTGGATTAGCTCTCGGGCTTCTGGCAGGAGGTGCAGGGGAAGTATCACTTCTCCAGCCCCTCTTTCTCCAGCATGGGATGAGTGATTGACTGCATCCCGCTGATTTATAGTGAAAACCAAATTCCTCGGGGAGATACACAGAGCCATACTGCCGGGCTGAGTTTCAGAAGCATGTGCCCGACATTTGGCCCCATCACTTGCTTCTGGACCTCCAAAGAGCTGTGCAGCCTCCAGCCCCCCTTGTGCATCAGGAGATTGTCACTGCTCTTCCTCCCTCCAGCCCCAGTGCACGCTCCCCGATGTCCTCATCTGGATGCTCAGCAACAACCGGCGCGTGGCATACGCAAGAGTCCCTGCTCAAAACATCCTCTACTCAGTGGTGGAAGAGGAGAAAGGCAAGGACTGTGCGAAGATTCAGACTGTCTTTCTGAAGGTAGGGTTTATCCCAAAGCAGTATGTTTCTGCTTGCATCGTGCTGCTTCTCCCTCCTTTTTTCTAGCCCTCCTTCCTGACATCCCAGTGTCTGTAAGGAAGCACAGCTCTTGCTCCACTATGTGACACTGTGTCCTGTGCTCTATGGCTGGTCACTGGCCAGCAGCAGTGGTCCTGGTCTGAAGGTGGTATGGCTGGGATGGGAAACTTGCTAACCTTCCTGCACCTTCAGGTGCCCGGCTTGCACACCGGTGAGATCTTTGCCAAACTGGAAATCTACATGTGGCTCGGGGTTACCAAATATGCAAAGAACTGCATGGTGGAGTTGCCTGAGGAGTTCAAGTACCTCTCTGAGAGCAGACAGGAGATCACCCAGTTCTCAGTTCACAGTCCTCCCAGCTGGCTCAGCAGGGATGGTGAGTTCCACAACTTAACTTAAAGTGGGCAAACGGAGAGGTGAGAAGTCCTGCCTCTGGGTCAGTGCGTGAGGAGTAGGACCTGGCCTGTCAACTCCATGTCATCTCTGAGGCCTGACTGGGAAAGACAAGTCCACTTTATTCTGATGAGGACACGTTTGCACTCTCACAGGAGGAGCAGCTGGCAGGATGGGGGCTTCCTAGGTGCTGAGTGTGCTGCCAAACTGGCAATAAACATGAGCTCTGCCTCTTAGCTGAGTCCCATTGGCGCTCCCCAGTGGTGGATGCTCTCAGATTACTGCACATTTCACATCATGTTCCTCCCAGAGATGCCTGGGGAGCCTGCTGAGCTTCTCTTGCTTGTCCAAACCTTGAGAGACATGCTGGCCCTCTGAGGACTGCAGTGTGTGCCCCTAGAAGTGGCACCCTTGCAGGATGTACCCAGCCTTACCTGATCTTACCTTACCATGTTTCGCCGATACATCTTTTGGATTCAGGAAGGGCTGGATCAGGGAACTGAGAACTCTTTTTCATATCAGATTTCAGCTATTTCCAGCTCCGAGCTCACCTGTATCAGGCTCGAGGGATCCTCCCTGCAGATGACAATGGCCTTTCGGATCCATTTGTGAGAGTGGTGTTTTCAACTCATTGCCAGGCCACCAGGGTGAGATCCCTTAAACCCCTGCATTTGCCTTCTTGGATGTTTGGAGACAGACAAAATAGACGTGTTGAAGGGCAGTGCTGTGGCAGTCCTCTGGGACATTTTGTAACTCCAGGCACAAGGTATTTCTGTGCTCTGGGTGGTGTGACTGCGTTCAAGGAGCACTTGACAAAACAGCCAAGCAGGCTGGTGTCAAGGTGTCAGGGATTGATTACCACTTACTGTTTGATCCCAAGTGCTTCTACTGTCTCGTGCTTTTACCATGTCTTCTTCTGCCAGCTCCATGTGACTGTGGTGGAGAGATCAGCCCACACTTCCCCAGTCTCTTTACAAAGTGCGTGTGCTTTGTTTCCATGGGCTGTGGTGAACTCAGACCTCTTGTCTCTGTCTGCAGACAGTGGAGGAGACATTGAGCCCAATGTGGAACGAGTTACTTCTGTTTGACCAACTCATTATTGATGGGAAGAGAGAAGAGTTGAAAACAGAGACTCCCGTTATTACAATCAGTCTCTTCAGTCAGAGTACATTTGTAAGTACAGCCACACTGCCCTCGTGCTGTCACTTCAAAGACAGGGAAGGCAGAACAGCAGTGTGTGAGTGCTGCAAGCAGGCATTTAGGAGCCACATCTCTGTTTTCTGTCACCCTGCCTGATCCTGATGTGCCAGTGGCAGCAGGTCTTGAGGGCTATGGCTGAGGCTGAGACTTTCTGCAGCCTTTTGAAACGAGCTGGGGTAAAGCTGCTGGCTGCAGGATGCAGACAGCTCAGAGATGCTACAAGTGAGGAAGCACATGCTGCATCCTGGATTTCCTCTCTTTGGAGAAGAACTGTGCTTCTCCCAGCTGCCTGCCCCACTTTCTCAGCAGGCTCACATTGTAGAGGGCTTGTAGTCATGGGGAAATGGTGTGACTTTGAGGTCTGTTCCTTTCCCTCTATCAATCTCCTGTTCATCCTCAGTCCTCCCCTCTTCCTCTTCACTAGTTCTTTGTAGGCATGCTCCTTTCCTAGGGCCTCTTTATTATCATAATGAATGGAAATGACATTGCTTGCACTGGACTCTCCCATGTAGCTCAGCAGCTTTTCTGTGCCCGGTCTGGGGTTCCCCAGTACACAGAAAGACACTGACATACTGGAGTCAGTCCAGAGGAGTGGCTCCAAGCTGGTTGAAGGTGGAGCATAGGATAGAGCAAAGAGAGGCTGAAAGTCTGGAATAAAGGATGCAAAGAAGCATCTTACTGCTGTCTGCAGCTGGATAATGGGAGTGGATAGAAAGGATGGAGCCGGACTTCTTTCAGAGGCACACAGAGACAGGATGACAGAAAATGGACTCAGATTGGAACATGAAAAAACACCAACTTTTATGTAATTTCACCTTGAAGGTGAGCCCTGGGTTCAGACAACTTGTGGAATGTTCAGCATTGGGGACATTCCAACCCTGGCTGAAGGATTCTGAGCAATCTGATCTTTGGTGCGTGGTCCCAGACCATTTGTCCAGTCCTGTGTGGAAGTAGACCCTAAATTAATAGAAGCTGCTTCAGGTGCCTCTCATCTGTTCCTGCCTCTGGATGGAACAGAGGATGGAGAAGTGGTCTTACGCATTCCTGTATGGCCGGATGGTGAGATAAAACAGGGATACTTTAACCCTCTCCCTCCTTTCCTACAGGGCTCTCCTGAGTTCCTCGGCCAGGCTTTTGCTGTCCCGCAGGTGAAGCTGGTTGATGAGCCATACTGCAAACCTGCCCTGCAGTTCTTTGATTTTTACAAAGGCTCCAAACCAGCTGGGGAGCTCATTGCCACTTTTGAGTTGATTGAGTTGGATTACAGCGGCTATTTGGAGGTAATGGGCTTGGGAGAAACCGTGTCTGCCTTTCAGCTGAAGAGAGGCTGCAGGGACAGACTGTGGGCACAGACCAAGAGGAGAGGGAGAGGGGATACGCTGTGGAGGAGAAATGGTTTCCAGTGCTCAATGTAACCCGTCTCTGTCTGCTCAGCCATCAGTGCCCGAGGATGTGGAGCCCAAGGAGCCCAGCTACCTGGGAGACCCCCGAGCCGGACGGTTCGTCATCCCGGAGGGCATCCGCCCCGTGCTGAAGGAATTTCGCATAGAGGTGTGCTGCCTTCTGCTGGGCTGGCTCCCATAGCGGGAGGCACAGCCTGCCCATGGACAGGGCAGGAGCTGGGTTTGATACCCAGCAGGTGCCAGAAATGGAGGTGCCTGACATTCAGGAGAAACTGTCTCAGTGGCTTAACAATCAAAACCGTCATGTTTGTGCCCACAGCATGGGAGTGGATCCTGGTGGCTGGGTGGGAAGAGTGGTCTCATAGCTTTCTTGGGGGCTGTGATGAGTGGGGTGGCACTTCTGGGCAGGGCTGTATGGCCGTACCACATCTAGCACATCTAGAACAGCCCAGCAGCTTCATGTGCTTTAGATCCTGTTCTGGGGCCTGAGGGACCTGAAGCGGGTCAACTTGTTCGAGGTGGATCAGCCACAGGTGATCATTGAATGTGCTGGCAAGAAGGTGGAGTCAGAGGTGATTGTGGCCTACAGTGAGAACCCCAACTTCACCGAGCTGGTCAAATACATGGACGTGGTGAGTGCTGCCGTGCTGGAGCAAACTGTGGCTGTCCTACAGTCACATACAGCCTGCTTGCTGGGGTTGAGTGAATGGGAGGGGAGCTGCCCCCAGGGTTTTGCTCTCCTGGGGACCCAGATTTTGGCTGCCTATCAAAACCTTTGCGTATATGCCCGCTGAGATCAGTCTCAGGCATCATTTCTTGCCATGAGGCTCTGGTTTTTGGGCAGAGTTGTAAGGTCTCATCAGATCTCACATGCAGCAGGGCTGCACAGCAGTCTCACTGAGCTGGGATTTTGTTCAGCCTGGAGGATGGGATCTTGCTAACACTTACAAATATCAGAAGGGTGTATGTCAAAAGATTGTGACCAGAATCTTCTCAGTGGTGTCCAGAATAGGACAAAGGGGCACAAAGTGGAATACAAGAAGTTCTGTACAGACATGACAAAGAACTTTTTTACTGTGAGGGTGCCCAAGCCCCAGCACAGGCCGCACAGAGAGGTGATGGAGTCTCCCTCTCTGGTGATATCCAAAGCTACTTGTACGCTTTCCTACACGACCTCCAGAGGTCCCTTCCAGTGCCTTCAGTTCCGTGATTCTGTGTACTGCCCACACTCCCACAACCCCACTGTGTGTTTCTTTTGCAGGAGCTCCCAGAGCAGGTCTACCTGCACCCTCCCCTCAGCATCTTTGTGGTGGAAAAGCGGGCGTTTGGGCGCACCGTGCTGGTGGGGACCCACGTTGTGTCCGATGTGATGAAATTCTCTCCCAGAGAGCTGGAAGAAGAGGAAACAGAAGATGTGCCCAAAGGTGAGCTGCTTGATGAGGTTCCTGTGGAGGTAGCAAGAGGTTCTGCCTGTGGCAAACATCCCCATCACTTCTGCCCTGTAGCCAGGCAGCAAAGTCCTCATCCAAGAGCTGTAAGTTGTCCCACGAAAGCATTGCACAGGGCAGGTACAGGTTGGAGGCAGTTTGTGATTCCCCTTAGGCCGTGTTTGGGAAGTGGCTGCTGCCAAGCAATGGTGTAGGGTCTGACCTTCTTGGGACGGCAGTTTGCAGACTGTTCTCTCCAAGGGTAGTTTGTTATTTGCCTCCTCACCACATCAGCAGGCCTCTTCACCTGTGGATGTACAACCTCCTTAGGGTCTCTTTCCCAGCCACTCTCTGTTTTACAGATGTGAAAACCAGAAGAGGCAGAATGGCTCATGAAGGTATCTTAGTCCAGCAGGCCATTTATCTGGGGCTGAATAGGCAGTAGCTTCACATCTATAGGAATTTTGTGTCTGGAGTCAGAGATGTTTAGTTTGTGGAGGACCATTGTTTTCATTTATTGCAATCCTCTGCATAGCTGAGCTGGAGAGCTGTCCCCAGGGAGACCTCCATCCAGTTTTAAGGATTGTGAACTGATAAACTGGGACCACATATTAACAGGTTTCCACTTTTTTTGCATTGCTGGGTCAAGAATTACTCATTGGGTAATGAATTCACCAAATAGCTCTCTGACAGCAGCACCCAAAGCTCCTGATCTGGGAGTGTGTAAATAAAGGAGATATGACGATGAAGAAGCAAAAATTGATGAGTGGAGGATCAAAATAGCAACGGTTCTTGCTAGTCAGTAACAAGCATGTAGATGTCAGTGGCCGGTCTCAGTACTTGGATTTCCAGTACAGTTTTGTAAGGATCTGCTATCAAAAGCTTAAAAAGAAATCACACTGCAATGGGGTAAGAGGTGGTTTTCTTGTGGAGTAACAGCTGGCCAAAACTAGGAGTCAGTGGGCAGAAAGGAACACATGAGAACATGATGCTCTTTCTCTTCTTCTCAGCCCGGCATCTTCCACCTCAGACTGTGGTAACCATTGGCCCAGCCTCAGGTCAGTCGGGTCCCAGTGCTCACACCCTGAGTCTGGTGAAGGTGAGTGATGTGTTGGACCCAGTGTGTTTTGAAATTTGGGAATCCAGCTTTCTCTCTGGACTCAAATGCTCCTCTTCCCCTATCCATCTCCTCATTTCATGCCTGCTTCTGCTGTTCCTCGGCACTGCTGTGTGTCTGAGCACTGGCACAGAGAGGAGTTCTGCTGCCTTATGCAATGAATTCTGCTGCCTTTGTAGCGAAGCATGAACACAGAACCTTGTAGCTCCAGTGCTCTGCCTGGAAGCTGAGCCTTTGCTGGGGCTATCAGGGCTCTAGCACAGGGTGTGCAGGTATCCTGGATGTTCTTTCCCTCCATCTGAATCTTGTCTCTGTGATCTTAAGGCTCCTTTGAAAAAGATTCCTATCAATAAGTTTGCAAAGAAGGAGGATGAATATGAAGAGGAAAAACCAGATCCAGAAGAACTAGACTGGTGGTCCAAGTACTATGAGTCTCTGAAGGAGCTCTATAACCAGGTAATCTCTTGTGATAGCTTTTAGCTGAGGGGAGAATGGCCATAGTGGCTTGAGGAAGAGGTTTTCAGCAACAGAGTGCCATAGGAGATATTGCAGCATGTATCTGCAGGAAGATGTAAGCTTTTGTGTGCCAAGAACACTTACAGTAGTCAGGTATCAGGCATCCTTCAGGTGGGCTGAGGTCAGCAGGTAATGGATGTTGAAGCATCCCTGAGGCTAGGTGTCAAAGTGGTCTTGACAGCATGATTGGGTTCTTGTTAAGACAGTCCTGAAAATAGGGCTTTGCTGATTTGAGATGCAGTGTAGGGACTTTCATGCTGTAAGCTGTCTGTCCTGACCATCTACCTCATGTGGGCTATGGATGCAAGTCTGCTTCAGATTTCCTTGCTTTCCCTGGCTCCCCAAGATCCCAATCAAAAACAGCAACAATAGCAACAATAACAAAATAGCAGGAAGACCTGGAGAGAGGAAAATCTGTTTCTTCCAGATATGCCACTAAGGCACTCATTCGGTACCCTCCTGCAATAATGTTAATGCTAAAATATCTCAGGCTTCATATTGTTGATTCTGCTGGCAGGAAAGTTTTGGAAGTGTTGTGTGCTCAGATGGAGAAGCTTTTGCTATCAGGGATGTGGGGTGACTCTCTTTGTGTGTTTCAGACACGCAGTGATGAGGAAGATGCTGAGAATGATGACCTGAATGATGCAGGTGAGTTTTCTGGGCAGTGTAGGGCCTAGCTCTTCCCACAAAGGTCAATGGGATTGTGGAAATGGAATCTGAATATTCAGCAGCTGGGCATTGCTTTGTGCACATGGATATTCACCGTCCAAGAGTCGTACAAGGACTCAGACCCAAAAAGCAGAGGATCTGAGAATAGTGTTACAGTTCTAAGCTCAGCTTTGCTGAAGTGACTGGCAAGCAGTGACTGGCCCCAGCAATGACCTGAGTCGATGGGACAGTAAATGTAGAAATTATATAAATCCTATTTAAAAAGGAATAGAGGGTAGGCGTATGCCATTTGTTCTCAGGGGATTTGGGATTAGGTAATGAGGCAGACAAGCACACTCTCTTGTTGGGTTTCTGTTCCCCTAGCCTGATGTCCCAGAGATGGGACCAGCTGTGCTCATCCTCCAGGCATGACTGCCTGTGCACAAAGTAGTGGTGATGGATATCCACCCAAAAGTAGTCCATCCAAACAAGCATCTGTCAGAAGAAGATTCGCTCTCATTCTTGTCTGCCTTGACAGTACCTGTGGAATACTCCAGTCAGCTTCCTCTGCTTAATCCTTCCTTCCTAAAGAGCATCCATTGTGGCAGGCAGGCCTCTGCTAAATTTTGTTCCCCCACTCACACCAACTTGTCTTGCTGGAGAGCTGTGATGCTGTGGGGACACCTGTTGCAGAGAGCAATAACTCCAGTAACCATGACACAGGTCAAAGGCCTGGATAAAAAGCGAAACAAAGCTGGGGGAAAATTCATGGATGGACATTTGCAATGATAGGAGAGATCAGAGCATTTCTCAATCTTCTATTGCCATTTCAGATGGAGGAAATTTAAATGCAGCTTACATTGATATGGAAGCAGAAGATGAAACAGTAACTGAAGCTGAACCTGCTCAGCCCAGGAGGAAGCTCATTGCCACCCTTCAGGTGAGTCTTGGGGTTATGGATATGGCCTCTTTCAGCTCTGGCTCTT
Organism: Centrocercus urophasianus; assembly: GCF_019232065.1. Taxonomy (NCBI): domain Eukaryota; kingdom Metazoa; phylum Chordata; class Aves; order Galliformes; family Phasianidae; genus Centrocercus; species Centrocercus urophasianus. Next base: position 259,835 of record NW_024885122.1, on the reverse strand, counting down.
TGGGCACATCCTCTTCACTTCCACTACCGTGGAAGCTTAGACTGGGCTGGAGAATCTGACTCAACAGTGTTTTCTGATCCTGTCCTTGCTGGGCTCTGAAACAGCTATGAGACCTCAGAGCCTAGCTGAGATGCATGTGCTCATCTGATGAGCTTGGGAAGACAGAGGAAATTCATGATGTCTGGCACTGGGTAAGGGAGGATATGATAAAATGGTGAAGGCAGGGGGAGAATGGCCTTCCCTTTCCTAAGAGGGACTCTCCTCTCCTTTAAGATGTTAGAAAAAGGCCTAGAATGAGTTTCTACCTCTTTCAGATCTACAGCTCTGAGCTGGAAAATGAGTTTGATAATTTTGAAGACTGGCTATGTATTTTCCCCCTTTGTCGTGGCAAAGCAAATGATGATGAAGATGGACACGAGGATGAGAATTTTGTGGGGAAGTACAAGGTGCTGTATCATTTGAATACAGTTTGTGAAAGACTACTCTTAAAGTGATCTGGACCTCAGAGCATGCAGACACCAGCAAAGCCTTGGAGAGGATGTATGTGTGCAGAGCTGTGTGAGGTCATGGTGAGGCATGGCCGGGTATACTGTGAACCTTTGTTATTTGATAAGTGAACTTATTTTAGAACTTCTTAGCTCTTGCAAGGGGAGAACGTGAAGTATGAAGGGGCTCTTATTCTGATTGAGGTTATGTTCAGTATTGTAAGTATTAGCAAGTGTCTCTGGTTCTCAAATTTGTAATCTTGTCTAAAGGATGCATCGGCATCCCATGCAGGAGGACTCTGAAGTATCAACTACGAAGGCTGGTTTAAGAAGGTCCCTAGAAAATCTTTGGTGCCTTCCTGCCTTTGGCAGTCGAATTATGCGTATGGAGATGTTCAAATCTTCTGGCATTGGCAGTGGTTTGGCAGCCTGACCTGCAGAGTGACTGCCTGCACTGTGTAGACATGGCAGTGCTTGTGGAAAGGGCTGTCTCCATGAGCGTGGGGCATCTGTGCCTCTGATATCCCAGCTGGCAAGGGGGAACGTTCTTGGTGGCTCCAACCCCACCTGAGATCTTTTCTTTCATATCCAGTCATTACCTGCGGTGTCTTTTCTGTAGGGTTCCTTCTATGTCTACCCCAGTGTGGAAGCTGCCATGGAACCCAAGGTTTCGCAGGGTGTTCCAAGGAACAGACCCATCAAGGTTCTCGTGAGAGTTTATATTGTGAAGGTAGGTCTCTGGTGGCAGTGACAGTAATGCCTGGGGGTCTGTCCCAGCCTAAGGACCCCCTGCCATTTTCCACTCAGTGAATGTGAACAGTGACACTTGGGAAAGGCTTGACACTGGCTTGCCAGCCTAGTGGGAGTCAGCTGCAGCGAGGGCTGTCATTTACATCTTCTCCATGAAGAGCCTTCCAGGCTTTCTTGCTTCAGGAGGTGCTAAAAGTTCAGTTGGGCATTTCTCAGCTCCTCTTATTTGCCCTAAGGCAGTGAAGCAAGTAGGTGGGCTGGCAGATGGAGTCATCTCTGGCTCGTTGAGTAGGGATGCATGGGAATAAAAACATTTCACTGCTGGGGCAGTTGCTGAAAGCACCTGACTGATGACCTTGGGATATCACAGGTCCATGCAGCGTCCTCTCTTCACGTTGCTCTCTGCAGCTGATGTGTGGCTGTAACTCCTGTGCATTCCAGGCTACGAACCTGTCTCCAGCAGACCCCAACGGCAAGGCAGACCCCTACGTGGTGGTGACAGTGGGACAGGAGCAGAAGGACACAAAGGAGCGATACATCCCAAAGCAGCTCAATCCTGTGTTTGGAGAGTATGCAGAAAGTTTTCCTCTGCAAGGTTTAATAATAGTGCAGACATGGGGCTCGTGCTGTGACCCAGCGTGTGCAGTCTTCTCTTCCTCTCTTCTGGAGAATTTTGTGCTATAAGACAATGATCTCAGACTTGTCTCTTGCCTCCATCTGTCACAGGGGTGTTTGGCTTCAGGAAGGAAGCATTCAAAGGGCTTGATTTATCAGATAAAATAGCAAAACAACAGAGCTTTGGAGACATTTGTTCTTATCTCCAGGAGCTCTATCCACACTCATGGATAAATAACTTTTTTTGTTTGAACAAGGACACTGAAAACTGCACACAGTGAACTTATGGAGAGCCAAATTCTATCAGAGGACTTTGGGCTGGCAAACACAATTCTTAAGAATGGAATGATTGAAGCAGAGCATGTGTTTCACTTCTTGCTAATTACACTTCCCCATCTGCTTCCACCCAGAGTTGTAGAGCTGACAGTCTCCTTTCCCATGGAATCAGAGCTCACTGTGGCAGTGTTTGATCATGATTTGGTTGGATCTGATGATCTGATTGGAGAGACTAAGATTGATTTGGAGAACCGATTCTACAGCAAGCACAGGGCCAACTGTGGAGTGGCTTCACAGTATGACACGTAGGTATTGTCTGACACGTTACAGCCGTGAGACTTTCCTCCTCTCCTGCCATTCACAGCACCTCCAGTTTTGCAGGACGGCGCTTGCATCTGCAGTATCCTCTGAGCAGGTGTCGTGCAGTTGCATTACGAGTTACATAAGTCCATTTCCTTCATTATTTTGCTTCCTACCAACTTCCAGTGATAGCTTGAACTCCTACTGCAGGATCCATTTTGCATGCAGTAGCAAAACATTACTTAATGCAGTCACACTGGGTTTGTGTGAGAAAGCTGCTCACTAAATATTGTAGTTTTGACCTCTTTCAGAAGGTAGGGCAGTTTCTCTAGCACTAGCTAATTCCGTGAGCAGCTAGATTCTTGATGCTTGTTTTCCTTTGTCCTCCTCCACAATGGATTCTCTGGTCTCTGGTGACATTTCCTATAAGCATATTTTCTCCCCTACTATTTGGTAACTAGCTGAGGAGTTATGTCCCCAGAACTGCTAACTTCCCTCTCCCAGTTCAGAGCTGCATTGAAGCCACTAGTTCTGTGGCTTGAATGGGCATGAGGGGCAACCCTGGCTTGTTGCAGGGGAGAGGAGCTCATTAAGCTTTCCTTTCATTAAGTTTTTGTGTCTGTGGTTTTCCCAGTGAAATCTAGGCAGGGACATTTTGGCACAGCCTGTGCTGGAGGGAAACATGGAGTCTGTGAAAAAAAACCTGCAATGTCTAAACTGAGCATGTTCTTCCTTCCGTGCAGAAATGGCTACAACACGTGGCGAGATGCTTTCAAGCCCACACAGATCTTGGATAGCTTATGCAAGAAAATGTCACTCCCTGCAGCAGAGTACAGACGGGAGGAAGTCAAAGTGGGCAACAAAGTCTTCAAGGTCCCTCCAGAGGCTTTTCCTGAAGGTACAGAGAGCTTGGGGTGCCATGACTGCTCCTGTGCTGAGCAGTGAGCGCAGTGATTGTGCGGGCTGGGAAGCCAGCAGCCTCTCTTCCCTGAAGTGCTGCTGTGGTCGTCTGCCTACACCCTGTTTGTGGGTCACTGTGTGGGTCCTCAGCACCCCGCAGCCTGGCTTTGGTGGCTGATGTTTTTGGGCTGGGGAGATGTGGTCCAGGTCATTAGCAACCATAGCAGCTTCCCAGGCAGAAGGTGGAATGTTTTGCAAGGTGACCCTCTCACAGCAGTGTCCTGCATGGATGCTTAGTGCTTGTTCAGCCAGAGCAGCTGTAGCTTACTGCAGTGGCTGATGCTGTCACGGAGCTTTATCTCCATCTGCTTTTGACCACCATCACCCAGAGACTGGAATCCTATTGTTTTCAGGGGGCCTTTTTTACTCTCCTTTCCTGCATTTAGCTGCTTCAGGGATGCTTTGAGTAACTCCCCATTTCTCTTCACTATCGTTAATTTCTTCCTTACAGGCAGCTTTCATATCTCTTTCGCTATTTTTCTTTCCTTATTACTGAAATCACAAGCCCTGGTGCCATTGCCAGTGGAAGAAAACCTTCCCAACCGTAGGTCTTCAGTGGCCAGCACTTGTGCAGTAAGTTCACCTGGAGACAGGAATGGAGCAGACCTGGCCTGCTTGTGGATGGCTGGATCTTACGAGGCAAAGCCACGTTTCCTGCAGAAATGATGCTCTCTGTGCCCATGCTGCCCGGGGCAGTGGCACCTACATGTCTGGCCATGTTACTTTGTATGTTAGTTTCAGTGTTGCTCAGCACTGGCCTGGCCTATAAGGGTTGGTTCTGTCACGAAGGGGAAATAAATCCTACTCAGAAGAGAGCAAGGAGCCTCCAGAAGCCCTTTTCCCTTCTGTTCAGGTCATTGAGCGGCTGGGAAGGGAGGAGCAGTGCTGTGCTGGTGTCCCTCAGAGTCAGCACCGCCATGCTAGCTGAGGACCCTATGGGTCAGAAGGATGTGATGTGGACATGCTCTTCTTGGAAGAATGACTCCACGCCCCTTTCCTCTGTCCTTTCCTCTCCCAAGTGCTTTTCACCTCTGTTGCAAATACCTGGACCAGCCTTCCTTCCAGAGGCAGTTTGAACAAGTATTTCAGATTCTGGCTCCGGAGGTTTTGTTCACTTATACAGACCCTTGTCCTCCTTGCTATGTTTTCCCTTGGCTCTATTTGCAGATCTTGCTTTCCCCATTGGCCGTCTGTAGTTGTGATTGGTTTTCTGCTGCTCTTACCTCTTCCTGAAACCACAGAGCATGCATCAGCCTCACCATCACCTTGCAATTTAATTCTTAGCTGGTCTTGCCTCTATTTTGAGTCATTTTGGCCAGTTCCCATTCTGTCTGTGTGCTTTGTTCACTGGAATATTTGTATTGGGTTGGTACCTGAATTACATCTTTTGCTTTGTCTGAAGCTAGGCCAAAAAGTGTTCATGTTGTCAGGGCTCCCCCTTCTTCCACCAGCATTTAAAAATGCCATCATTGATTTTTGCTCCAATTAAAAAATAAAAAAAAAAAAAAAAACAAAAAAAACAACAGCTGAGGACAGCATTTGCTCTGGTGCAAATGTGGCTGCAACTCCGATTGGAGCCCTGTGGACATCTGCCATGTCCAGGACTGCTTTGGGTGGTTTTCATCTCAGGGTGATCTCCAAAGAGCAGATGCTCTCTGTAAACCCAGCTGTGGGTGGATTAGTGCATCTTTACCCACCGGTTCCTGTTTTTCTCACCATTAGCAGCCTTTACTTTGGTCTTGAACTGTTATTTGCCTTCATTCTATGCCAAGTGGGTCAATTAGCAGCATAGATTGTTAATTAATGGAAGGCATGGCCATGCATCACTACCAAGTGACATATGGTTATTTCCTTGAGCACTCCCAGGGCAGTATTTCCTATTTGTTGGTCTGATGGCATCACCACAGACATGAGACCTTAAACTGCCCCAGAGGGTCATATCCCTAGGCCACAGTAAATGCTTTTTTGCCCATTTCCTCTTATTTCTCTTGGCTTGCTCATCTTCTGCTTACCATTTTCCTCCTCACTGTGGCATACTGAACCCTTTTCCCTTGGCTGTGCCCTGCTGCAGAGGCCTCTGTGAGGGCCCAGAGAGGAGCAGCTGATGAGAACTGGTCAGTGGATGATGAGCACAAGGCTTTGTACGTCCTGCAGCACTGGGAAGAGATGCCAGGACACGGGTACAAGCTGGTACCAGAGCATGTGGAGATCCGATCCCTTCACAACCCTGAGAGCCCTGGGCTTGTACAGGTGAGATGTTTCCTTATCCAAAGCAGATGCTGCTCCAGGCAGTGACCTTTAGGGTGGCTGGTAACCAACACTGGCTGATCCCTTGTTGTCCCTCTGTCTCCACATCATGACATGCATCCCAAGCTCTACCCCTTCCTGGATGAGCAGCTGTTTCTGTCTGCAGTCAGCAGAAGCTTGATGGCACTGGGGCAGCAGTGCCAAGAGCAAATTCTTTCTTCTGCTGGTGCTGATGCACTGAGCCTGTCTAATGGCTCATCCACTACAGAGCACTCAGAGCTGGAGGGCCAAACTACTCTGCTCAGTGTACTGCAGCCAGGCTGGGCACGGGATCTCCAGGCTGCAAAAGGCTGCGTGTGAAATAGATTCAGCTTATCTGGAATTATTTTTCCTGACAGCAGGGTGGGGAGAAAAAGAAGTAATTTTGATAGTCTTTTTTTTTTTTCTATCCAACCCTGTCTGAAATCCACACAAAGCTCTGAAGCACTGGGAATAGTGATGGAGGGTGACAAGTGGGGACTTTCTGGTATAGTTTTCCTTGCAGGGCCAATCCCTTGCTCCTTGAAGAGCTGGAGGGTGGTCAGTCTTGCGAAACCTCTCTGCTGTCATCTCTCATCAGGGCTCCCTGCACATGTGGATCGACATGTTTCCCAACGATGTTCCCGCACCACCACCAGTCAATATCAAACCCCGACTGCCCATCAGGTAGCACCCCTGGGAGCAGGGATGGTGTCTTGGGAGCACTGGCTTCAGGCACGAGGGTTTCAGTGGCACCAGTGTTGGTGAAAGGCAAGGTTAAGCTCCTTGAATGGAGAAGGTAGAAATCTAGGTCTGAGCTACTCACCCAGCTCTTTTGTGGCTGGTGAATGGGTATCCACTGCATGCCCGGAGAAGGGAAACTGAAGGAGCTGATCTGCTGCTGTCAGAGAGTATTGAGATGAAGGGCCCAGATTCTTCTCAGAGGTGCAACCTGCAGCAAGGAAAACTCCAGCTGGATGTCGTTCATAATGAGAGTGAAGATATCCTGGGATGAGGACTCAGGGAACTGGAGAGGTGTGAGGATATTTACTTGGAGGTGCTCAAAATTCACGTGGTCCAGGCCCCGATCAATCTGCTCTGCTACAAAATTAGAGGAGGTTAATGTGGAGACTGTGGAGGTCTCTTCCTGCCTAAGCCTTTCTGAGCTTCTGTGTCTAAGTGGTGCTGGGTACGTTTGCACTACACCAGGGATTGTCTTTGCACAGGCTGCTTGTTTTCACTGTGAGTTTTTGTCTGGCAGCGCTGTAACCCACCAGCGAGGGCTCCATGCAAGATAATGTGACTGCTGGGCTGGACTGGGTCAGAGGGGCCCCCCACAGGGCTGGGGGGGGGTTCAGGTCCTACTGCTCCTCTGGTGTAGACTTGTTTTGCCCTCCAAGATGCCAAGCATAAGAGCAGAGGTCTTACCCACCCTTGTGTCCTTCCCACAGCTATGAGCTGCGCGTGGTTATCTGGAACACAGACGATGTGATCCTTGATGATGTCAACCCAGTAACTGGAGAGCCTTCTAGTGACATCTACGTGAAGAGGTCTGATGGGAGCCAGCAGGGGGCCAAGTCCTGGCTGTCTGGCTCCCAGCCCTGCCCCATGCATTCCGCTGCCTCCTCTGAACCTCTGCTCCTTCCTGCCCCTACCCTGACTGCTGTACCCCACAGACAGCGGTCACTTGATCCAATTTCACTCTTTGACCCTTTCCTGCTATCCTACAGGGTTCAGATCTTCCATCTTTCTGCTTTGTCTTACGGGCATGGTGAGAAGGGGTATGAGATAACTGAGCTTCTCCTGCAGCTGGATAAAGGGACTCGACCATGACAAGCAGGAGACAGATGTTCACTTTAACTCCCTGACTGGGGAGGGCAATTTCAACTGGAGGTTCATCTTCCGCTTCAACTATCTCCCGACTGAGAAGGAGATCACCTACAAGAAGAAGGACTCTGTCTTCTCTGTGGAGGAATCAGAATTTCGGGAACCAGCTGTTCTAGTCCTCCAAGTCTGGGATTATGATAGGATTTCAGCTAATGACTTTCTAGGTACGGCACGGTCTGCTGGGAGTGGGGTGGCTGACCCTCACCTTGCTGAAGCATTCCAGCATTTCCCTTGGGGTCCTGCTCTCCAAAAAAGAGCACCAGTAGCACCAGATCAAACCCTTCAGCTCAGCAGTCGCCTGGGCTGGCTTTTGACAAGTGTGAGTGATAGTCAGAGCCCTGTGGTTCATGCCTCCCCTGCAGAGACACACTGAGCTGGTGTGCCCAGCAAATGTTTTGTACCCCTGTGAGACATTTGCAGCAGTGATTGTTTCAGTAGTGCTATTTGGGCACCGGTGAAAGTTAGACACCTCCTATTCCAAACAGGTCTAGTGGCAATCCAGGTTGCTCGGGATTGGGAATTTAGGGTATCTCCAAGGATGGAGATTCCAGCATCCCTCTGGGCCCCTTTCCTAGGCTGCACCACTCTTATCATCCTCAAATTGTTCTGCTTGTGTGTAGTCAGTGTTTGTACTGCTGCAGCTTGTGTCCATTGCCTGACATGCTTTACTGAGTTGACAGCTTTGGCATGTTGGAAATCCAAAACTGGACATGGTAGACATGGCAGACACACTTTCACCACAGCTGAGCAGAGGGTAATTTTCACAGAATTAGAGAATCACAGGGGTTGAAAGGGACCTCAAGGGATCATTGAGTTCAACCCCCCCTACTAAAGCAGGTACCTTACAATAGGTCACACAGGTAGGTGTCCAGACAGATCTTGAATATCTCCCTGGAAGGAGACTTCACAGCCTCTATGGGCAACCTGTTCCAGTGCCCCATCACCCTTACCATAAAGAAGTTCTTCTGCGTGTTAGTTTGGAACTTCGTGAGTTTGAGTTTTAGGCCATTACTCTCTGTCCTCTTGCTGTACACCACTGAGAAGAGCCTGGCCTCATCGATTTGCCTTCCACTTCTGTTTAGATATTCAAAAACATTGATCAGATCCCCCCTCGGTGTTCCTTGCCCCAGGCTGAACAGACCCAGGTTACTCAGCCTTTTCTCATTCAGGAGATGCTCCAGGCCCTTTATCATACTTGTGGTCCTCCACCAGACTCCCTCTGGAAGATCCCTGTCTTGTTTTTACTGGGGAGCCCAGAACTGGACACAGTAATCTAAATGTGGCTTCACCAGGGCGGAGCAGAGGGGGAAGATCACCTCCCTCAGCCTTCTGGCCACACTCTTTTTAGCACACCATTTAATATACCAGTGGCCTTCTTGGCCACGAGGGCACACTGCTGGCTCATGGCCAACCTATTGGTTACCAGGACCCCCAGGTCCTTCTCTGTAGAGCTCCTCTCCAGCAGGTCGTGCCCCAACCTATACTGATGCATGCAGTTATTCCTCCCCAGGTGCAAGGCTCCATGCTAGCACTTGTTAAACCTCATCAGGTTCCTCCCTGCCCAGTTCTGCAGTCTGTTTGGTCTTGTTGAATGACACAGCACAGCCTTGGTTGATGGCCATGCTTTGGCCAGTACAGCCCAGTGTGTGATAAGACTGGTCTGCTGCAAGGGCCCAGTGCCTAAGTGGGAAGGGAGCCCCTTCCAAGGAGGATAGGGATGGAAGGTGAAGCAGGAGAGTGAGCTGAGGCTGTTTCAGATGTGAGTCAAGGATGAAACTCTCAATAAGTTTTGCAGGTTTTATAATTCCTTATTCATGTTTTCAGGAACAAAGAGAGGAAAAAGAGCTTGTGCACATGAGGAGAGCAGGGGGTTGTGGCACTGTTTTCACAATAACACACATGTGAGCCAGATTGGCCACATCAGACAGTAAGGAGACAGGAACTGCATCTTCTGCCTCTCTAACTCTTGGGCTGGTCTTTTCTTGGGCTGAGTTTCAGGTTCCCCACCTGTAAATGTACATTACTCTGTTAGATCATTGCGGCAGCTGGAATGGGCTGGTGCTGGTGGGAGCATGGCTGAGACACCAGCTGGAGCGTGGGGCTCACCCTGGAGTTTCATCACGGGCTATCCTTGTGCCTGCAGGCTCCATTGAGCTGAAGCTGCACGACATGGTGCGGGCAGCCAAGAGCTCAGAGCATTGCACCATCAAGATGGCAAAGGAGAACGCTGCGCCTCGCTTCTCCATCTTCCGCAACAAGCGCATGAGGGGCTGGTGGCCCTTCATCAAACTCAAAGATCAAGAAGATGAGGAGAGAGAGGAGAGGGAGGCCAAGCACAAGAAGAAGAAAAAGAAGAAGTGGAGCAGCTCAGTGAAACCAGAAGACGTTGAGTTCACAGACCCCAGTGGGAACAAGTACTTCCTGACGGTAAGGCAGGGCGCTGGTGGGAGGGAGTGGAGAGTTGGTGATGTGCCTTTGCTGGGATGAGGCAACCTGTCCTGCATACACATAACCTGCAGAGGCAGCAGTGACCCATCTGCACACAACTTTGTGCAGGGTCCAAATACCCAGTCCTGGCAAGTACGTGGCTAGTGCCTGCTCTGTGAAGCAGCGCGCTCAGCCGTGACTCTGTTATGTTCCCCCTCCAGGGTAAAGTAGAGGCAGAGTTCCAGCTGCTGACCTTGGAGGAGGCTGAGAAGAATCCTGTTGGTTTGGGCCGAAAAGAGCCCGAACCCCTGGAAAAGCCCAAGTGAGTATCTGTATTCATCATCACCTTACAGCAAATGTCTGGTAGCTCTCTTTTTGGTGGCTGTTTACGTGGGAAGAGGGAGAATCCACTTCTCAGGGAGGTCAGAGCAATTGAGGAGCAAGGTGGGGGTGTCTGCAGAACTGCTGCTGCCGGAGCAGGACAGGGCAGTTTCGTTTCATTTCTTCATGTTCCAGCCGGCCAAAAACTTCTTTCAACTGGTTTGTGAATCCCATGAAGACCTTTGTGTTCTTCATCTGGAAGCGGTACAAGAAGTACATCATTGTGCTGTTTGTGGTTGCTCTTCTGACGGTCTTCCTGGTTCTGCTGATCTACACTATGCCTGGATACATTAGTGAGAAGATCATCAATGGATAAGTGCTCTGCAGAGCAGGACTACACAAAAACAGGGGTGATTATTGCAGTAAATGAGGTTGCACCAGGAAGTTTAAAGAAACTCTGCAAATGCACGGGCAATCTGGAGAGTGAGAGGCCAGGCCCTCTTTGGAGAGTCATGTCTCTTGCTAAGTACCCATGGGATGCTAAAGAATCAAGTATTCAACCTACTAAATTGGAGCAGGCTTCCCAGGAAAGTGTGGAGTCACTGTGCACTCATGTTTTCAAGAAGAGTTTAGATGCGGCTCTGAGGAATGTGGTTTAGTGGGCATGGTGGGGATTGGCTGGGGTTGGACTAGATGATCTTTGTGGTCTTTTCTAGCCTTAATGATTCTATGATTCTAAATAAAGCAAACTCCTTCAAAGACAGTTACAGCTGCGGGAAAAAGTAGATCTTTGTTAACTGGGTGGGATGGTGGGGAAGGATCACAACTGCAGACACGGCAGCAGGAGCCAGCTCTTGCCATTGAGAGGTTGCTCTGGAAGGGATGGGAACCTATAGAGCTGTCTATGTCCTATCTGGACAGTAGCTGGCACTTCCCAGGTCTTCTCCTGCCTGTAGAATTCAGAGCACATTGTGTGGGAGAGGGCAGGTCTGGTGCTGGGACCCAGTGGGGGTGGGACCAGGATGATCTGTGTATGGGCTTCCCAGGGTGCTGCTGCAGCTGGAGGGTGGAGGAGAGGAGAGTGGTGATAGAGCCAAGGTAACTGTGTGCTTCCTGATGCTCCAAGAGCATGGGAGCAGCAGGGCAGCTCTGGATGTGGTAGCACTCAATGCAGTCTTCATAAGCTACTAACAGCATTTCTTGCATGTGCAGGGCTGGATATCAGGCTTGCTTAACTTCATTTTGGATCTTCATTTCTACCGGAATAGAATCACAGAATCACAGAGCAGTTTGAGTTGGAAGGAACCTTGAAGACCCTCTGGTTCCAGCTCAATTCCTATAAAATCTCCCTGGCTGCTCTCTCTGACATCCCTGGGCATTCCTCGCAGCTCCTGGAACAGGCCACTCTGCTGCAGGCAGCCCTCCCCAGTGCACCTCTGCCCTTCCTCTGGGTAGCACAGAGCTGGGATGTCAGCATGGGGCCATCAGCATGCATCTGCATCATGGTGTTGGACTGATGTAAATTGAAGCAGACAGGTTCTCAGCACAGGCTCCAGTGCCCCAGGGTTTCTGTTGCCTGCACAAATGCTGCTGAGACAAGATCATGACTGGATTGCAAGTCAAGGTGCACCACTGGAAGGTTTGATGGGAAGGGTTGTCTGCATTGCAGGAGATAGTGCTCAGAGTGGCATTGTCAGTGAAACTAGATGGCGGTGGGGTAGGGTTAGCTCCAGAATGGCAAAGGGAGCAGCCTCTTCCCACCCCTGCAGATCCCTGGGCTACAGGGGAGCAAGCAGGCTGCAAGGCCCCCTCCCCCCCAACTCACGCTGCACCACTGCTCCTCATGCAGCCTCAGCCCACTCTCAGCAGGGACTGCACACTGCCATATGGGTGGCACCCGACACACCCCAGCATGCACAGTGCATCCCAGCACACTCTGTATGACATTGGTGCCTGCTGTACCCAGCACACGTGGTGCACACCAGCAGCATGCTCCAGCAGTTACCAGTTCACTCCACACATCTGATGCATCGCAGCAGTGCCCGGGCCACCCAGTGCACCCCAGCACATCACATGCACACCCCCAAGCAGCACCTCGGCTCTTACAACCACTTCAGCTGCATTCTCCCCTGCCCCTCCAGGCTGAGGCTCCCCATAACCCAGCAGGAAGCATCTGCCTCAACCTTCCTAAAAGCGTTTTGGCTCAGGATCACAGGATTTGCAGCTGTGCCTCTCTGTGCATGCAGTGGTGTGCAAGGTGAGGGGCTCCCATTGGCAGCAGCATGCCCCCACCTCCTCCTTGTCCCCCTGTCCAGCCCCAGAGCGCCTGCAGTTCCCCTTTCTGGCTCAGTCTCTCTGCAGCACCATGGCAGCACCCATCTCGGTGTGTGACTTCGTGCAGCAGGTGCAGGAGGACCTCAGCTCACCCACCACCTCCACCTTCACCAGCCACATGGCCCACTGTAAGGCCACTGCCGGCAGCATGGAGGAGGTGAGCGGGGCACGGGGGTGGGATTGGCACCCCAGGGGCAGCCATCTCCCTGGCAGTCCTGTGGGATCTGCACTCATACGGGTGTCACTGTGGTGGCTCTTATTGTGTGGTGCTGGTGTGTGGTGCAGAGCGCCCAAAGCGAAGGTTTGGGTGTGCTGAGTGGGTGATGGGTATCGGCGGGTGGGGGCAGACACAAAGTGCGGGCTGTGGGAGGGCTGCATCTCATGCCTGGCTCATGGTGAAGGAGGATGGAGTGCTTTGGCCCGTGAAACGTCGCCCTAACAGCGAACGGAGGTAAGAGCAGTGCTTGGAGTGGTGGGAGGGTTACCTCGCTTGCCCAAAGTTGAATTGTGTGATACGCCAACTAGGAACTTTGGCAGCCAAACACATGGGCAGTTCAAAAAATCCACAGAGAAGGGATCGGAGCCAACTACTGAGTCAGCTCCCAATTCAAAGCCCCCTGGTGCCAGATGCCTTTGCTTCCTGACCCTGGCACGCAGCAGCAGGTGCCACGTGGAGGAGAAGCAGCTCTGGGAAACCCATGGGCAAGGGCAGGAGTGGCTCTCATGACTTTGCAGTTCCAGCAGACACGGGGATGGTGCCCTTGACTTTGCTGGGGTCTGTCTGTGGGCTGTGAGCACTGCGCTGCCACAAAGCCCCCCAGCACCTGGGGTCTGCCATCTCTGCCCAAAGACGGGGCAGCCCCTCTGCTCCCACTGTCTGCAGTGGTCTCTGAGGCTTTTCTATCAGCATTCTGCAGGACAGAATGTGCTCAGGAGCCCGGGGCATGGGGCAATTTCCTTGTGTTGCTTAATTTGTGACTATTACTCCATTATACCTACCCAAAACAAAACTCAAAACTCCACTCCTTTAGAACAGAGCTGCTTACATCAGGAAGCTGTGGTTAGAAAAAATGTACGCTGCAAAAATTGTTCCTTTCTGCAGAACCTTTGGCTTGGGACTCGTGACAGAGTGAACAGAAATGGCAGAGCATGGCTCTCACTGCAGAGTGACAGCAAGCAGGCTCTGCAGTGACAGGGCAAGAGCAGGCATGAGCTGGGCTGCAGTGGGACTTTATCTCCTCTTTGGCACTGCAGCCCTGGAGTGGCAATGGGACTTTCCAATGAGTGGAAAGCCAAAAAATAATGCTGAAGGGCGTCCATTGCTGCCAGCACTCCTCAGGATCAGCCCTGGGACCAGCACTGCTCCATCCATCCCTCATGGGGCCCTGTCCCCAAGCTGAAAAAAGGGGAATTTGGTGTGTCATGTGAACTGCCAGTGTGCATGGCCAAAAGGTGAATTGAATGCTCTGTCTCTGTCCTCATCAGACCCAGTGAGGCTCTTTCTGGAGCCCACTCAATCCCACAGTCTCACACGAGGCTGTCCTGCAAGTGTGAAAGTCATGACTGTGAATGGGTGGTCACTCTCAAACTGGGCCTCCCTCGTGAGAAGGATGTGAGCATAAGGACAGAGCTGAAGGGGTTGCAGCCACAGGGTTTGGGGCCCTGGTCTCACTTTGGAAAAGCAGAATTGCCCCCTTTTGTGGTTCCTGAAATGCTTCAGTGAGCAGCTGTTACCAGGGATGTGGGGAAAGGTGTACAGCAAAGCCCTGGTGTGCAACTTGCTTTTGGATGCATGCTGCTGGGATCAGCCCCAGCACAGCATAAAGCAGCACATGAGCACGGTCGGCACGCAATGAAGTCACACAGCTGAGCCCAGAACACAACCAGAGCTCTGCCTTCAAGGAGAATGAATGAACACAAATGACAGTGCAGGCAGGGAAGGGAGCTGGGGTTTCCTGCGCCAAGCACCAGGTCTGTAATCTCTGCCTCGTGGTTGGCAACATATCCACGTGTGTGTCAGACAGTGCACAGGTCTTTGGAGGCAGTGCTGCCTCTTGGAGCTGGGCACACAGAATGGTGGGAACCCAGGGGTGGAGGCAGCTTTGGCGATGGCCGTGGGGATGTCACATCCCCATCTCATGCTGGAGCTGCTCCTCCAAAGCTTCCAGTTTAATGCACTCTGGATAATTCAGTGTTTATGGTGAAGAGCCTCAGATGCCACAGTCCTGGCTGTGCTGATCCCCACAGAACCAGACAAACACCCTCTTCTGCTGCAGTGTTTCAGCTGCATGCCTTGGCTGATGAGGTTCACAACAAGGACAAGGCCCTCCTGTTGCTGAACAGCCCTTCTTCTGAAATACTTTCCAATTCTCTCCTAGAGCTTGGTCACTTCTTCCAGAAGGCCATCAGGAAAGCTTGCTGTTATTTAAGATTCTCACAGACTGCTGCCATTTAGACCATCACCTGCCTGATGGCAGAACAGTCTGGCTTGGGGATGTTGAGGCTTGGGCTGAGCTCTGCAGGTTACAGAAATGTGCCTAAGGGTGCTGTCAGTGATAACCTCTGCATTTCTAGGCCTTGGATGCAGACCGAGCTGTGCTGCAGAAGATGAGAAAAGCTGCCAAGGCAGAGCATGGCTGTGGACAAGGTCAGGACGGGATGGGGCCTGGGGAGGGAGAGGCAGCAATGGAAGGTCAAGGGGAGTCCTTGCTACAGATTGGGTTGATTGCAGCAGGGAATCTGTGTCCTAGGAGTTTTTATAGCAGGGTGGGGGGTGTGCAGCAGGCTCCAGTGCTAGAGCAGAGCTGGGCTCCTGGCAGTGATTTTATCCTGGCTGTCCCCCTGCACTCTCTGGAGACCACCCGTGTTCCTCAGACCTCATCAGCCACCTCGCAGCCCACATTGCCGCCCAGGAGTTGTTCTCAGCCAACTACCAGCTGGAGGGAGAGCAGCAGCTGGCTAACGCCTTCAGCACCTTTGCAGCCTTCTCCCAGGAGCTGCTGATTGCCGTCAGGAGCCTGGTAGGCAGCCCCATCCCCTGTGCATCCCCTGCAGGCCCCTGGGTCACAGTGGGGTGGGCGGTCCCCAGGAACGGGCTTTGGTGCATAGCTGGAGGTCCAAGCTCAGCCCTTTCCTGGACCAAGGCAGGAGCAGTGGCAGAAGCAGTGATGACAGACAGCTTGAGGCTGAAGACAACGGCCACATCAGACTTGGCGTCTGCAGCATGAGGAAGATGGATGCCCCCATCCCATGCACATTGCGCCAGCAGGGAAATGGGTGATCCCAGGAGTCCTGTCCTTGTGTCTGAGCGAGGTTGTAGTGATAGCAGGGCCAAGGAGCCATTCCTGCACCACTTTCCAGACGCTCATTATGAGTTGGGATACCTCTCAAGCTCTACAGAAACATCTACAAGACTTTTCAGGGGACACAAAACTGCTGTGGGTACATTTGCCTAAATCTGGCCCTTCTCTCGTGCTGAAACAACAAAGGGTTAGGAAGGATCTGGGAGAGCCTTGGGGCTCACAGAAGATCTGGCTGCAAGGGCACAGTCTCCAGTCCAGTGCCCTGCTTGTAGCCACAACCCTACCACTGGCTCAGGCTGGCTGTGGCTTTTTCTAGCTTGCTCATCTCCAAGGTTGGAGGCTCCCAGCTGCCTGTTTTCTAAGAGGTTCCTTCTGTTGGTTTACGAGCAGCTGCTGAAGCACAGTGATAACACACACTGAACACACTGATAACACCTTTTGGTGGCTTGGGTGTAGGTATTAGCAGGAAGAAAGAGCTCTGTTGCAAACAGTTCTTGATCCCCAGACACTTTTCCTGCCCTGCATTTCCCCATTCCTTGCTCAGCACCAGCAAAAGCTTCTCTCCCTCATGCAGAGCCAGGAGTGGAATATTTCAAGTCACAGAGCTGGGGGCTCCACTCAATTTCCAGGAGCTCTCATGCTATCCTGACCACTGTGGGTGATGCCAGCTACTTGATCTCTCTCTTTCCTTTCCAGTTGCAGAGTTTGGACCACAACATTAATTTTTCCCTGGAGTCCTTGATAAAGGGAGACATGAAAGAGATCAAAGGGGTGAGCAAAGCTGATGGGGCTGTGGGGCTGGTGCTGAGCACAGAGCAGAGAAGTGCTTCTTTTAAAGCAGTTCTTCTTTTAGAGTTTTACACTTGTCTGAGATAGTATTTTTCCTGATTTAGGCAGCCCTAAATTGGCTGCTGGTGTTCAATAGGAGCATGAATATGGAAAGAGAAAAAATTCTGGAACTTCTTAGCATATAGTAAGGTGGCGAAAGAATTCAAAATGTGAAGAAAATACATCTGCATTTTGCATTAAGGGCAATGTCAAGAAGATTGGGGACCCAGAAAATCAGTTAGAAAGAGAGGGAAAAAACAGCTGCTAGCAACGAGCTGTGATTAAGCAGAATGCATTTTTAATGGGGTCCAACAGGGATCACAGCCTGACCTGAATCTGTTTGACATCTTCATGAGGATGAAGATAAATGCAAGATCTGTTCTGACAAGGTTCTGCCTTGACGCAATAAAGCAATTTTACTGCAAGGGACACAGAAGCACTGGGACCCAGAGAGGCCATGGGATTTCTAACCATGGGAGTTTTTGACATCTGCCTGGACAAACTTGGTCCTGGTTCAGTGCTGCCCCTGCCTGGAGCAGCAGGTTGGGATGGATACCTCCAGGAGCCCCCTCCAACCAGATTTACCCTGTCTTTCTATGAGACAGAGGTCTGTAGAGCAGTAAGCAGTGAGAATGGAGCAGAGCATTGGTGTTTGTGCAAATGATTTTGATGGTCAAATGCAGGTGTATATGGTAAGATTATGGGGAGAAGATAAAGTCACCCAAAGTCAGATGGGAAAAGAATAATGGCCTTTGTAGAAGTAAAAACAGTTCTCTATTACATGAGTACCCAGGGACAGCCATGTTCTGGAGCTGTGATGGCCTTGCTGGTTGGACTGGAAGAACTTGCTGGTCTTTTCCAACCTTGGTGACTCTGTGACAGTATGACTCAAGGGTGACCCTGTGGGAAAGTGGTATGATGAGGCTGAGGAAGGGTCGGTCTTGGTCATAATCATCAGTCACTGTGCCTTTGGCTCTTCCTAGGAGTTCAAGAAGCCCCTTGAGAAGGCCTACAAAGACTATGAGAGCAAACTGTAAGTTGTCTGGCTCCCTCACCCTGAAACCTGGGTCTGGGGGCTCTTTTCTGGCTGCCTCCAGCAGACGTCAGTCGGTCGGAGCCTTTCAGCTGTCTGTCCTCTCTCCTCGAGCACAAAGATAGAGAAGGAGAAGCGCGAGCTGGCGAAGCAGCACGGCATGGTGAGGGGTGAGGTGAGCGGGGGGGAGATCGCCGAGGAGATGGAGAAGGAGCGCAGGAGCTTCCAGTTAAACATGTGTGAGGTAAGGACAGGGACAGGGCAGGCGGCATCAGCCAGGACATGGCATGGGCCCCGCACATCTGCCCAGCTCCTTCCTGTCCCAGCCCTTTGAGGTCTGCCTGGCCGGAGAGCTGCCTGCATTGCAGTAGACCCAATTTGGGATAGGAGCTCAAAGAGTTTAGATGAAGAATGTACTCTGCTAACCTGGCAGTAGAGATACAGTTGCACCCATTATGAGTCCAGCATTCCATTTGCCAGACCAAAGCGCTGGCGTTCATGGGCTCTGCCTGCCACCAACTTCTCACCCTACAAAAGCCGCACGAGCTGCTACCATTATGGCACGACCAACATGAAGAACCACAACACACTGCTCTTCACTGTTAATGGGAGGGAGGACAACATGAAAAAAAGTGCGTAAGTGACATTTTTCCCAAAGCTGCACCTTCAGTTCCTGTGTCCTTTTCCCTTCAGTATCTAATCAAAGTGAATGAGATCAAAACCAAGAAAGGGATCGACCTGCTGCAAAACCACATCAAGCACTGCAACACACAGTTCAAGTAAGATGACTGGCAACCTGCCTTCACTGCCCTTCACTCCACAAGTGCTGGTTTTAGAGGCAGTCTGGGAGTGGTTTAGTTTGCAGGACCTAGAGATCTTGCAGCTTACTTGGCCTGTAGTCTAATATGACAAAAATCTTCTCCTGGAGGTAATGGAGCCGAGGATCTCAGTGGAGTGTATTATCTGGTAAAGGTTCTGGAGCACAAGTCCTGTGAGGAACGGCTGAGGGAGTTGGGATTATTTAGTGTGGAGAAGAAGAGGCTCAGGGGAGACCTTATTGCTCTCTACAGCTACCTGAAAGGAGGTTGGGTGGGGTGGGGGTCAGCCTCTGCTCCTAGGTAACAGTGACAGGACAAGGGATAATGACCTTAAGTTGTGCCAGGAGAGGTTCAGGTTGGGGAAAATTTATTCTCTGAAATAGTGGTGATGCATTGGCACAGGCTGCCCAGGGAGGTGTTGGTGTCACCATCCCTGGAGGTCTTCAAGATGGAGATGTGGCATTTAGGGACATGGTTAGTGAGCACGGGGGGATGCATTGATGGCTGGACTAGATGATCTTAAAGGGCTTTTTCAACCTTAATCATTCTCTGATTATCTCTTCAGTTTAACATTCTCATTAGACAGCATAAAGAAGATAGCAAGGAATGGCCACTGAAGTTATGAAGAAAACAGACTTATGAGCCCTGAACTTTTCTTAAAGTCTCCACTTTTTCTTACAGTCTATATCCTAAGAAATTCTTTGGTGACTATGAAACAGAAATGCTGTCTGCTGAAGGTGTTGATGAGCCAGCAGCTTAGAAGAGCCCAGTGTGGCTCAGCACAATGAGCAGGACTTCAGGATGTGTTCTGACATCAGCCTCTCCTCTCAGTTTTTTCCAGGAATGTTTGAACACAACAGCAAAACTTAAGAAGTTCACAGAGGAGCTCATCCCGGAGCTGCAGAGCGTGAGTACTCACGTGAAGCAGGGTGTGCTGAGGGGAGCAGGGTGCAGAGCAGGGATGTCTGCCCCAGGGCTGTCTCTCCCTCTGCAAAAGCAGATCTGCAGACTTCTGCATCAGTTGATCGTGGTTTCCTGAGCCTGTGATGCGCAATGATCCTTGAGGGGAAGGTTACGGTGTAATACCCTAGGGCACAGAATGGGAAGGAGCATGGCAGTGGATACCAGAGGCATTAACACGTTCAATTCTCACTGTCCCAGCTGCTCCTCAGGCTTTCAGGTTTCTGCTCCTGGCTTTCCCTGCCCACTGCTGCCAACTGAAGCTCTTCACACTCTTCCTCAGGGGCTTTGCCTCTCTGCAGAGCTGTTCTCAGGAGCTGTGACCTTCCACTTTTTTTACTATGGGCTCTTGTGGTTATACATTGCCTGGAGACAGAAAGATGTTTTTCAAAACAGCAAAGCTGCTGTGGGACTTCAGAACCAGGCTGACCTCTGGTGGTGCCAAGTCCCCCGTTCTCTGTAGAAGATCTGTGTTGCTTTCCCAGCATTTTCAGACCTCAGATCCAGGTTGCTCGGCCTCTGTCCTTCGCCATATTCCTTGTAGTCTTTTGCAGAGGCATGGAATGTGAACCAGGTTGGATGCTAGGAAAAATGTATTCTCTGAACAGAATGGTGATGTATTGGCACAGCCTGTCCAGGGTGGTGGTAATAACAGCAAAAAGAGAGTGTGTGTTGCCCTGGCGTGGGGTAACAGTGCACAGCATCTTCCTGACCCCTCATGCAAACTCCTTCCCTCCCCACGCTCCTTCAGGTCCACACTCCTGCACCAAGACCCCCAGTGGAAATCAACTTTTTGTTGGCTTGGAGACCTTTAAATTACTGACAATACCAAACTGGAGGAAAAAAACAACTGCAGTGACCTTCAAGCTGCTGGCTGTTTTTACACCACAGAGAACTGCAGACAGCTGGTTTTTTTCCTCCAGTAAATAGCATGGTGGCTAAATGGCATGCTGCTCTGCCACCTCCCACTCAGGGCTCCACGTCCCACGGGCCCATGGAGGTGGTGAGGGCTGCGGGGTGTGGGGGGCCTCAGCTTCCGTGGGGCAGGCATGCAGCAATCTCCTCCTCCCCACGGTGTGCTCTCTGTGCCCTGCAGCTGAAAGTCAGGCAGGATGAGGAGAAGAAGCAGCTGTGTGCCCTTCGGGATCAGCTGAAGGCAGCGTTGCAGCTGGAGCAGAGAGAGGTAAGAGCAGATTCTTCTTCCCAGCGTGCTGTTGGCCCCATCCTGCATGGAGCAACCTCTGTCCCAGTTGCTGTTACTGCCACCTGCTGCCATCCCTCTGCTTGCAGGACGTGGGGAGCAAGCAGGCCCGGTACAACATGCATCAGCTGCAGGGGAACAAGCAGTACGGCACAGAGAAGACAGGGACTCTCTTTAAGAAAAGCGATGGGTGAGTTGGGATTCAGCGTGTCCTTGTCAGCTGTGCTTTGGTCACTCAGGGCCAGGGCAGGCTCACCCAGCCTGACCTCCTCTCCTGGGTTGGTGGCAAGGGCAGAGGAACAGGTTGAGGTGTGTGTGGCACTGTGGCAGCTGCCCATAGCCTCCCATGCAGAACTGCCTGGCTGAGGGTACTCCTATCCCATGGAGATGCCCAGTGCCCTCTGGACCTCTGCAAGTGCTCCTCATGGGTGGGACAAGGACTTCTATATAGGCTGGGCAGTGTTTTCTGCTCTGTTTCACTTCCTTTCCTCCAGCCTTGACCCTGCTTTGCCTTTCCACAGATCAGTGTTGGGCTCAGCTTCCTGCGGGAGATTTAGGGAAAGGAGTAGAAATGAGGGGTGGAGATGAGCATTGGAGATGGCATGGTGGGCCAGAGGAAAAAGCCAGCAGGGAGCTGGGGCTCCCCTTATGCTGCTTTGGACCTCGCCTGTGCCCATGTCTGGCAGCCAGACTGTGAGCTCCTGGAAAGTGCACTGCTGTCACTGGACAGGGGACCTTCCACCAGAGGAGCCTGTTTGCTGGGAATTGCAGGGGTCCTGCACTGGGAGGTGTGTGTGCCTGGAAAGGACCATCAACGGTCCTAGAAAAACAGGAAACCGGACAGAAAATCATAAACTGGAGCTCTGGAGTCTCCTTCATCACAGGCTGAAGTTCAGTTTCCCTTCCTTCTTTCCCTCACTTCTGTATGGTCTTCGAGGTGTTTGGAGCAGTTTGAATATGACAGTTTTGGTTGTTTGCTGGGGACTCCAAGGTCTCAAAGGTCTGTGTGCTTTCCCAACAGGACCTGAGCCCCAAGCAATGCTCTGTGCCTACATTGCCTCTGCAGCTGATGTGTGCTGCCTGTCTATACAAGCCCATCCTTATGCCATACAATGGGGTCCCATCAGACCATGAGTAACAGACTCTGGCAGCAGAGCCAGCGTGTCGCCTTGCATAGCTCTTGTACTCACTGGCATTGCTGCATGGATGATCTGCTCCTTTGCATGGCAGCTATGTGTCCTCTTGTATCACCCTCTGCTCACTTCCAGGTTGAGAAAAGTCTGGCAGAAGAGGAAGTGCACTGTCAGCAATGGCTACCTGACCATCTCTCACAGCATGGTAGGAACTGCTTCTTCCATCCCCTGCTATCTCTCCCTGGGATCTGCTGCCCACCCCTGTTGTCCCCCTGTTGCCCACCACGCTGGCAATTCTGGGATTCAGCAGAGCCCTCATGCCTGGTGCTTGCACTGCTGGGCTGCTCCACTGAGCCTGAAGTCTTTGCAATGTAAGAGACTGACATGGGAGCCCCCCACACCTGTGTGCACGGAGGGCAGCAAGCCTGGGGACCAGGGGATACCAGCATGGGATGGCTGTTGGGAAAAAAGAGGTCCATGTAGCTATTGCTTGCATTGCTCCCAAAAGCAGAGCTAAGGGTGAAGTGCTGGTGGTGATTGTCACTGCTGGGCCATCACCCTTTCATAGAATCATTTGAGTTGGAGGGGACCTTAAAAGGTCATCTGGTCCAATTCCCCTGCAATGAACAGGGACACCTGCAGCTCCATCAGGGTGCTCAGAGCCTTGTCCAGCCTTACCTTGGCTGTTCCAATGCTTTGATGCCATGAGGACTGAGACTTCCTTGTTCTCATAGTCCAACCGCCCTCCGGCCAAGTTGAACCTACTGACCTGCCAGGTGAAGCCAAACGTGGATGACAAGAAATGTTTTGATCTGGTTTCACGTGAGTGCTGCCACTCCCCTGCTGCTCCTCTGGAAAGTGCACAGAACGGCTTTGGTGTTTTGGGTTTAGAAAGTGAGCATGGGCATGGAGGAGGCAAAGCTCTGTGGCTTTGTATTGGACTGGGAAGCAATGCTGTGGGGTAGCTCTGCTCCAAAACAGTGGTGCACACTCAGGGCACAAGATGGGCACCACTGAAGTGTGGGCACATAGTTCCCATGTATCAGCTTAGCCAAAAACAGGATTCCTCTGCCTCACCCAGGAGCTTTGTCAGGGAAGAGTGAGGAGGGGCTGGGTGGAATGAGGGGGCTGCCACCCTGCTGAGCCCAGCAGATGATGCACAGGGGGGCATGGCCGTGTCTGTTTCAGACAACCGCACGTACCGCTTCCTGGCAGAGGACGAGCAGGACTGTTTTGTGTAAGTACTGTTAGCAAAGGGCAGCTTGGTGGGAATAAAAAAGCATTCCTCTAGCTTCTGATGAGGAGCTAGCTCGTCAGCTAATTATGCAGCTCATTGCTGCCCTTGTTTGATCCCCTTTCCATCCCTGCTGTGTTATGATTGCTTTAGGGGTTGAGCAAGTCATGGAGGCTTCTGGTGCCCGTTTTCCTGCTGGCATCCTGTGCAGGGGCCTTGTGCTGAGGGGGAAGGGGGCCCATGCAAAGCCAGCCCCACGCCTCTGGGCTCTCTCCTAAGCCACTTTCTGCCCTTGCAGATGGGTGTCCGTCCTCAGCAACAGCAAGGAGGAGGCACTGAACGTGGCCTTCAGCAAGGTGCAGGGTGGAGGGGAGAGCAGCAGGGAGGAGCTGACCCGGGCCATAGTTGAGGAGGTCAGAAACATGCCTGGAAACAGGGAGTGCTGTGACTGCTTGGCCCCAGGTGAGAACCAGCTGCTTGCCTCCCCTCCCCACTCCAGCAGCTCTCTGCTGTGTGTCCTGCTGTGCCGCTTGTGCTCTGCGTGGTGGAGAGGACAAGAGGGAGATGGACGTGACCCCAGCAGTGTTATCTCTGCAGATCCCACCTGGCTCTCCATTAACCACGGCATCCTGATCTGCATTGAGTGCTCTGGGATTCACAGAGAGATGGGTGTGCACATCTCCCGCATCCAGTCACTGTCTTTGGACAAGCTGGCAACCTCCGAATTGCTGGTAGGATGCTGCTACTGTGCTCTGTCCACATGCCTCCTTCTTTTATGCTGTGGCCTTTCAATTAGTGCAGTGAGATCTTTCCCTCCAGAACCAAGCTGTAATTCCTGGAGTTTCATGGTTACTGTGGCAGGAGCTGCCATCTTCAAGGAGATGAGGATGTCCCTTTGCTTTTCCTGGGTTGCTCATCTCTTCCAGCTTTGTCAGATGTCCTGCCCTGGTGCAGAAGAGCTGCAGGGCAGGACCAAGCCCAAATCAGGATTGAGCAGAGCATGAGGTGGACAGGAGGCTGGTGGCTTTCCTTGACACTGTTTTAGCATGTTCATGAATGAGAAAGGTTTGGTCAGTCCATGATGGGAGCTGCTGGTGTCCAGACAGGGAATGGGAGCATGCACAGGGGCATTGCTCACCCAGCTCCAAACCCGGGGCTCAGCTGTATGGCTGTACTGCTGGAGTTGGGACATCTCAGCAGTAGCAGTCAGTGCAGAGCCCCTGGCTCCTTGACATCTCTCCATACCTGGCCTGCACCTCAGCCCTGAGCTTTCTCTCCTGCTGCCACGCATGCAGTACAGTTGCATGTCCCGTATCACCTCTAGCTTGGCTGTTTTGCAGCTGGCGAGGAACATTGGCAACGCTGGTTTCAATGGCGTCATGGAAGCGAGTCTTTCCAGCTTTTCCCTGAAGCCCGTGGCACACAGTGACATGTGAGTTACTCTGATGGAGTCGGTTTTTGTGGGCACACTCTGTGGTCCTGCTTGCTCCTCACAGCAGCCAGGCACGTGGCACTGCCTGGCCTCCTTCCCAGGCTGCAACTCCTCTTTGGAATCAGTTTCATCAAGCTCAACAGGACAGATTTAAAAGAGACCGAAGGTGTGAGGAAGAGCCAGCAGGACAAGGGTCAGGATCAAGGAAAAAGGGCTGGAAAGGGGAAAGTAAAAAGAAAAACTGAAAAGCTGGAGCTGCCAAGCAGGACAGCTGTACTTGTGCATATCAGCAGGAAGGAAAGGGTGGGAGGATGGAGGGGGCAGGGCAGAGCAACCTGTGGGTGCAGTACAGATCACCATAGCTGGGGCTCAGAGCTGGTGAGCTCAGTGTAGGATCAAGCAAGGAAGGAGAGATGGTGAGAAAACGAGAGGTGGGCATCATGACATGCATGGCCAAGTTTCTTATGACGTAAGTGAAGAGAAGACAGCTCTGCAGACTTCCAACCTGTGTTTTTAATTACTGTTGTGGAGACATATCTATTGTTGCATTTGCTATGGATGGAGGCCATATAATCCTCTTCTGAGATAGCAGATGACTTTTTTGCTAAGGTAGTGCAGAGGTAACAAGAATTGTCTGTTCTCCTGTCTCTGGGTGGTTAGGATATCTGGCATGAAGGGACCTGGTGAGGAAGGAGGGAAAGACACATTATTCCTCCTGGGCCCTTTGCACCATGGCTGCAGAAGTAGTAGGAACTAGAAAGCAGTGAGACCATGATTCTGTCATCTGGGAGAGAGCAGAGCTGGCAGCTGTAGGACTTCTCAGGAGACACGAGCTCTGTTCCTCATCCTGGAGTGGCCCAGCTTCTAGAAGAGCATAGGGGGGAACTCAGGTCGTGGCTGGTACCAGCAATAGCTGGGGGCTTCTCCAGTACTTAGTGCTGCAAATATGAATTGGGCAGAGCTCTTGGGGGAGTCCTGTAGCCAGGGCAGTCATGGCCAAGGGGACCATCAGAGTCTGCAGAGGCTCAAGCCAGGGTACTTTACAGGTTTGCAAGTCCCAGTTGGTGCACTTTTTAGGCAGTGTGGATCTACCCTGCAGTAAGCAAGCAGACAGGTCAGAGCCTGGCACCAGAGAGCACCAGAGAGCAGGGAGAGCTGGAAAATGCAATTGCAGGAGCAGATCAAGGTTGCCAGGTCCACCCCTGGGCCTTTCACCACTGAGAAAACTGAAACCGCATGAAATAGTATTAATTCAGCTCTTCTGAAATCACCTTTGCTGTGAGAATTTGGTTAGTCCTGGGGCTCCTGCTGCCCACCAGATCCTCTATCTGGTCACTGCTTCTACTCACCTCACACTCTGCAGCTGGAGGACTTTCTTGGCCAGCCCTCTCCCAAAAGCTGCTGATGATGATCCTTGGGTTCTCCCACCCAGTCACTATATGGTGTTTCTTCAACATCTCACTGGGGAGCTGAATCCAATATAGAACCCTTCTCTGCCTGGAGAAGAGGTGATGGAGAGTATGGAAGTATCCAGGACACAGGGAGATGCATTGATGCTTCCCCGTTCCTCCCAGCAAGACCTTGGGGCAGCAGAGGAAGGCAGTGGGAGCCCTGCTGGGAACAAGGATGGGAAAGGTGCTGCACTGCCTGGCAGGTCTGCAGGAGAAAAGAGGAAAGCAGCTGGGGCAGCTGGAGAGGAGGGGTGTCCCTGGATGCTTATGGGGTTGCTCTGTGGCCCCTAACTCTTGCTTGGTTCATCTCTGCCAGGGCCTTGCGGAAAGAATTCATCATTTCCAAGTATGTTGAGAAGAAATATGCCAAGAGGAACCCTGCTGCTGAGTGCCCAAGCCTCCCAGAAGCTGTAAAGGGCAAGGACATATTTACTTTGCTCCAAGCTTACGCTGAGAACATGGATTTGAGCAAGCCTGTGCAGGCACACCTGCAGGTATGGCACCTGGTGGAAGGCAAGGGACTGTCCTGGCAATGAGAAAGAAGCACCCTCAGTATGGGATGTCTTGGGAAAAATAGGCAGGAGAGGGGCAGATCTGTGTGAAGCAGCAGTTGCACACCCTGAAATGGTGAACTCCATGAAGTTCTGCTGCTGGACTGGGGGAAAAAAAATCACTTTTGGTTACTGTTTCTAAATGTGAAATGGGGGTGAATGATTCTTCATGAAGCCATCACAAATACATGGGGAAGGTGTCAGGTAAAGGGCAGGTGTTAAGAAGATGAGTGGCTAAGCCCCTGAGAAAAAGGAAGAGGCTGTGTAAAGGACAAAGCAGAAGGCGAGGAAAGTACAATTAGAAAAGTTTTCCTTGAGAAACATGGCTCCGTGCCTCTACATGTTTCCTGAGCTCTCTCCAGCCTTGGTGGTCGTGGCTCTGAAGAGGGACAGATCACACCAGCTCCTGTTCACCTCTTAGGGATGCATAAAGAACAGTTCCCAAAGGACAGAGCTCCTCCCTGTTGGTGTCATGGTCCCATCCTGTTGCTGTTTCTGTTCTGTTACAGGAACCCGGGGAGACCATCCTCCACCTGGCAGTGCTGTTGTCTGATCGAACCTCTTTGCATATTGTTGATTTTCTTGTCCAGAACAGGTAAGCTCAAAATATCTGGTCAACTTGTCACAACCAAGTCAGTGTGAGTGAAGAGTGAAAGAGTGATGGGCTTCTCCAAAATGCTCCCAAGATAAGAAATACCAGAGCAGGCATCCCAGCAAACGCGCCTCGGGGTGGACTTAGGGTGACCATCTCTAGAGCAGAGAGACCTTGGCTGCCCTCATCACTGGGTTGAGGTGTGATGCTGGTGGTGGCCACCTCCAGTTGAGGTGGTTTGAATGACATGTGGAGCAGCATTTGGCTGGGCCAGCAGTTCTGCTCAGTCTGCTGACAATATCCACCTTCTGCTGCAGCGGGAGCCTGGAAAAGCAGACCATAGTGGGGAACACGCCGCTTCACTACTGCTGCTTTCACAACAAACCTGAGTGCCTCAAACTGCTGCTGAAGGCCAAAGCCAGCATCATCACCAGTGAGTGGCCAGGGGATCCTGGAATTTTCTCCTTTCCCTTCCTCTTCCCTTCCTCTTCACTCTGACTTTGCTGGAGTGATCAGCAGGGCTTGCCTGCAGCTGGGGAGGTTCAGGAGAAGCAGGTTAATGATGGTGCTGGGGAAGCCTGCCCATAGAGTGACAGGCACTTAGCTCTTATTTTCAAAACCAGTGGTGCAATGCTGGAGCATGGACAACAGGCCTGACAAAATGCTGGTTCGGAGGCAGTGCATGCTGGTGCTTTGGAGCCCAGGTCATAGGTCTGGTCATTCATCATGGCTGGGAGCGTCCTCTTCACAACACAGAAGTGAACTTTAAAGCTGGATTCCTGAGTGACATGGAAGGTCACACATGTTCTCACCATCCAGTGGGATGGCTGTGCTGAGCCATTCCTTCTTGGGCACTCCTTAAGTATGTTTCCCCTAAGGGCAGAGGGACCCTGGTGGGATGGTAGGGACTGGGTACGTGTCCTTGTAGCCACATAGGAGTTGGCTGCCAAATTTCCCACTCCCTCAGCCACGTCAGGCTCAGCAGCACTTGACCCATCTTTACTGACTCTTCGACTCTTCTGGCTACCTGAAGCAACTCAAGGTCTCAGTGCAGGCCCTGTCACTGGTCTGGGGATGCTTTGTGAGCCCTAAGGGTGCAGACTTCTTGCCCCTCCTCAGCCCCAGGATCCCCATAGCTGCGCATCCCTTCTCAGCCCTGTGCTGCAGCTCCATAGACAGGGGCCTAAAATGAATCCAAAATAAAATGAGTGTCATGGTTTGTCTTCTGCCATACCCATACTCACAGGTGTGGGGTGTGCAGACAGTCTGCCATCCACCAGGCACTAGCACATATGTACCAGGTCTGCCCAAAGCTTCTTGCAGTGACTCAGAGGACAAGGGGTGTCAGCTATGGATTCCTCCTCTGCCCGTCAGCTTTGGGTTCTGTAGCATTTAGGTTTTGGCAGTGACTGTATTCTTCTGTCCTTCTCCCCTGTCCCATTTCTGTAAGCCAGCAGGATTTACCCATCTCTCCTTATCTATGTGTCTCATCAGTCTTTCCCCCTTCTTTATCTTCCTGCCATTATCAATTTTGGCTTGAGCATTTGTTTCAGTCTGTTTAGGCTGTCCCTTCTTTTTCATGTGTTTGTCCCTAGAAGCAGCAGGTAGATCTGATGGGATCTGTAGGATCTGTTGTCTTTAGTGCCATCAGCACCCCTCTCCATCTTTCTGGCATTTATTCTTCCTGCACTGCACATCCTCTTCTCTTTCCCCCTTGACTGTAGCATTTCTGCTGTGAGCCTGCAGGCTCCCCACATACAGCACTGCTCTTCACTTCCCTGAGCAAGGTTCAAGGCTGCCTTTCCCCCCACAGCTAACCAAGCAGGAGAGACGGCTCTGGACATTGCCAAGAGGACAAGACATCACCAATGTGCAGAACTGGTAGGACACAGTGTCGGTTTTGGGACACATCCTGGCAGGAAAAGGCACTGCACAGATGCCTCGTGCAGGGTTATCCAAATCCTTCAGCATCATCACTGCTGGTGTGGGACACAGAGGAGGGTGCCATGGGGTCTGCTCTGTCTCAGCTGTCATGGGGTACCTCAGGGCTGGGCAGTTTGGGACAGGTCAGACAGGGGAACCTGAAACTGCACCAAGCCACACAGGGTGAGAGCATCTCCTTGGTGAGTCCAAGCCTTACTTTGGCCATGTCCCACTGTGTGTTTGGACAACTTTGCAAAACTCCTGGCCTGCTGAGCTGGCAGCCTTACATACAGTTTGTTTCCTCCATAACCAAATGGTCTGTCAGAAATGGGGCTGGTGTAGTGGGCAGGGCTGGTGGGTCCTGAGGGGGCTCCTCTGTGCCTCAGCTGCTGCAGGCCCAGAACAATCAGTTCAGCCCGCATGTCCATGTGGAGTACGAGTGGTGGCTGGGCCAGGATGACATGTATGAGAGTGACGATGAGCTGGATGAGAAGGTGAGGATCCTCCATGGGCTCAGGTCCATGCATACCACCATTGGCCCTTCTCCCACCACACTGGAGTGGGTGCTCCTGTACTGGCTGATCACTCGTATTGGATACTCTAACTTACAAATATTCTTTCCAGCTGGGTCTTATGAAGAGGGGGTCTTCCTGTCCACAGAGCTGCTCCCAGCCTCCTGCCTCCAGACCAGAAGCAGCAGGGGCAGTGCTTCAGGGGAGGCGGCCAGACACCTATGCCTTGCCACACACCCACCTCCGCAGCCTGGATGTGCCACCAGCCCCCTCCTACCCACCTCCCTTCCCTCCCCATCGGGCGAAGTCAGGTGAGATCCTGCGTGGGCTGATGGGGTGAGCTGCTGGAGCTGTGCAGCATAGCTCCATCAGCAGAGGATAGGGCACTGACGAGACTTGTCTGCTGCTGTAGGGTACCCTTCTATGCTCTTCTCCTCAAGGGGAGAAGGCTGACTTGTTTTCCTTAGTCCTGAGCCCTGCATGGTGTACCCTTACTCTTAGTGCTCCTATGCTGGCACTGTTAGGATGCACTGTTAGAATGCACCGTACGCTCCTGAGTGCTGCTGCTGGGACAGGTATGGGAAGGGAAAGCTGCCAGTAGGAAGAGTTCTGTTCCTTGGTCAGACTGCTCCTGCTGCCCTTGCCCAGCCTTTCCATGATGTGTCCCACCTCTGAGAAATGGAGGTCCTCAGTTCCTCGAGCTGTCCTGCTTTCTGGGAGACTTTCTAAGTCCTACCTGACCACTTCTCCCTCTGTCACAGCTGGGGCTCCAACCTTACGTGTTTCTCAAGTCAGACCTGCAAGCAGAGAAATAAATATTCTTGTCAATGCACAGTGCCAGTTTTCCCTGGAGTTTTGCTCCTGGGAGGTCTGCTTGCTACTGACCTATGATCTGTTTGTGTTCCCTGTTTAGCTCCTGAAAGGACACGTCCACTTCTGACCAGCTCATCTGTCTTTGCTGAGGACACAAGAACCAGGAGGAGCCCATCCCTGCCTCTGAGCACCAAGCACAAGCGCACATCCTCAGATCCAGCTCCTTGGGTACCACTCAGCCCGGAGAAACCCATCCTTGGTCTGGCTTCAGGTAACAAACAAACTGGGTCAGGATCCAGGCTGTGCTATGGGGATGGGCTGTGCTCGTGGAAGAAGGGCCTACTGGAGGTCTGCAGCTCAGCACCTGCTGAATCAGATTGGCCATGGCTTTGTGCAGCCAAAGTAGACTGGGGGCACCTGGGAGCTGCACATCCCAGCTCCTACCACTGCCAGCTCTGCACTTGCTGCACAGTGTTGCCCAAGAGTGGTGCTTGCTGTTGCCTACCTGTGATTAAAGGAAGGAAGTCGTGACCATCCTGCTTTTGTTGTAGGTGTCCCGATGGCCGTGGACTGCCTCTATGCATCTGTCTCCAGAAAAGCAGGACAACCTGGCCCACACCAATCATCCCACGAGTCAGATCCAAGTTGTGGAAGTGCCTCAGATGTCCCTCCTCCTCTTCCTCGGAGGGGCAGTTCGGTAGGTGGCCATGGGCTCAGCTCCTGGGCCTATCTGCATTTACCACCTTCAGTTTTGAACTCAGTTGGACCCAGCATCCCCTCCTCCCAGCCCCACTGCTGCTCCTCCCTGGCACTGACATTTCCCTACCAGATGCTGGGAATGCTCTGCATGGAAATGGCAGGTCCCACCCAGTGCACACCATGCACAGGGATGATCGCTGTTATTTACTGCTAGCCAAAAGCCCTGTCATGCTCCAGTGTCTTTTGAGAAAAACCTCACTTCTGAATTCAGGCCGTTGGCAGGTCAGACAGGGTACACTTCTGGACAGGAGCAAGGGTGCAATGTCCTCTCTGGCCCATCCCTCTGCACTGCAGGGACTTCCCTTCTCCCCAGCCCTTTTGTTAGTGGCATCAAGGCACTAAAGCTGTTACATTTGTGTCTGACAAAGCTGGTGACACAAGGGATAGAGGAGGCCTGACAGTGCTCTCTCCTGCTTGCAGAACACACTGCTGTTCCGCAGGGTCCGCGCTCTCTATGACTGCAGTGCTGACCGGGACGATGAGCTGACTTTCCACGCAGGCGAGATCATTGTGGTGTTTGAAAAGGAGGACGACAACTGGTGGGTGAGTGAACCTGGGCACAAACCATGGCACCTGGCTGCGCACAGCTCCTCTCTCCATCCACCTCTTTCCCCTGTCCCGTGATTGTTGCAGCCGCTGTCGTCTGCTCTGCTTCCATCTCTCCACCTTTCATTTTCCCTGGGGCACGACCTCTTGCTTACATCTGGCCAAGCTACTGAAATATCCTCCAGTCCTGCATGGACCTCTCACCTCCCACCAGCTCTGCTGCTTTCCTCTCGCACTGCTTGTGTCCTGGCCATTCCCCTCACCCCATGGCAACTTCCTTGCCCACCCCAACCTGACACTCAGCTATGGCTCATGTTGGCCATTTCTAAGGAAGTCTTCCTTAGATCCTCAGTCCTGGTATGAACCACAGAGTGTGAGGAGAAACTTAACAGATTTCTATCCCCTATTGCACACAGCAGCAGTACAGCAGGTCTTGCCCAGTTGGCCAGTCGATATCTCCAAAACTGGAACTTCTTTGGGCAGCTGTGATGGCATCTGCGGCCTCAGCAGAGAAAAAAGCCAGCGTGCCATGGTTTCCTTCAGACAATTGCAGACAGCAAATACAGATCTTTATCACCTGCTCATTGAGTTCCCCCAGGAAATCCTTGAAATTTGTTTCCACTGTTTTTCTTATAAACCGTACCTTCTTTGTAATTAGTTTTAGAAATAAGCATTTTTACATGCTGTAAATAAATTAGGAGCTCTAAAGGGGTTCACAACCTCTGAATCTGCCCCTGTTTCCCCAGTGTGCTGCAGGCTGGGGGTAGCACAAGCAAGCCCTGGGTTGTGGGGCAGGATATGGCCCTGAGCCCTGCTGCTCTGATGGCAGGTGAATCATGTTTGCAGGAATAGCAGGTTTAAAGATGTCTTTGTTTGTTGCCAAATAACCCCCATCTAAAAATGACACCTAAATTTTAATCCAAATAAGTTCAGATTCTCCATCCAGCCATCAAATGTGTTTTTATACTGGAGAAGAGCTCTTTCTCCCAGATGTTGATCTGGGTGATATGCAGCAGTCAAACCTCCTCTTGAGCTTCTGCTCCGAAAACTTTGTAGAAACCTCTTCTGTAACATTACCTTTCACAGTTTGTATGTTTTCTGTCTCTTCCTTGTCTTTCTGGTGTGCAGATATTGCCCATGCAGGGCACAGCTGCCCCAGTGCCATGTGTGGGTACTCAGTCCCTCTTCTTGCATACTGTTTCTCTGCTCATTCCTCTTTTTCTCCCACTGGCATTCTGCACAGCACTGTGCTCAATCTGCCAGCCATTGCTCTGACTTGCTCCCAGATGTGATGTTCAAGCAACTGCTCCATCCTCCCTAGGACAAGAGCAGTGCTCCTAGAGAGAGCCTCCAGTGAACAAGCCTGGTCCTTCACATTTCACTCAGGTGGCCTGGAGAGCATCTAGAAATTTTGTCTTCACCAGACCAGCTCTATTTAACAGCCTGGTGCAGTGCTGCATTGTATGGCCCTTCGGGCAGCTAGAGATGTGCAGGAACATCCCCTCTGAGGGTGTCCCTGTATGGGAGGTGGTTCATGGAGTTTGGGTTCTGGGATGCATGTCCTGGCCCAGAGGCAGGGCTATCAGGCCAACCAGCAGTGGTTGTAAAAGTACACTTCCTCATTCCCTGTGCTGTGCTCAACACTCCTTTTCTTCTCTTTCTCCCTGCAGAAAGGCTGGATTGAAGGGCAGCCCCACAGGCAAGGCGCCTTCCCTGCTTCCTTCGTTCATGTGCTCAATGAATAGGAGCTGCTTTGATCTGAGAGGGAAGATGTCATCATGTGGAATGTGAAACCCCCAAGCTCCCATCTGCATCCTCACTCCCAGCATCACCTCTCCTCCCCTGGGCCAGTGGTGCTGAGGCCCCAGAGCCCCACATACTGCAGGCCTTGGGGCTGGGGTTCCTGGGTGATGTGTGCTGGCTGCCAGCAGATGCTCAACATACAAAAGAAGAGAATGAGGCAAACTTCAGTGCCCTGCCCTGAGCGTGCTGCCTGTCCTGAGTGTTGTGGAGATGCGCCGCTGCCTTGCAGGGCTGTGGAGCTGTGAGTGGAGCCGTGCTGTTGTGCAGAGCCCAGGGTTGGAGGCTTCTGCTGAGGACAGAGCACAGTGTGAGCCTGGAAAGACAAATGTCTGGTGAAGCCTGCAGAACAGAGTGTTCATGCCATCCCTGCTGCCTGCACTGGGTTTCACTGCTGGTGCTCCAGAAAACCTGCTCTGTGGCAGCTTAGGGCATGGCTCCAGCAGCACCTGGCTATAGGAGTGATGGAGAGGAACTCTGAGCCCACTGCCAGTAAATCCCAGGGCTTCAGTGCTTTGGGTTGTGCAGGGCGGTTCTGCTTTGTGTTTCCATCTCCATTTCTCCTTTTTCCTTTTGGCGTTCTTCCTTCAGCGTCCAACATCTTCAGGTGAGATCACTCATGGTTCAGCTTACACAGCTTTTCTCCAGGGCCTGGCATATGTCTCAGTCTTCTTCCTGAACCAAAATCCTGTCTAGGTGTCATAAGGAAACCAAGCACTGGATGCACCAGACTGTAGAGTGGAAGTTGAACCAGCACGATTTACAGGGTCAAGAGGGCAAGGTTGTGCCAGGCAGCTTCTCCCACCCCCGGTGTTATCAGTCAGATAGGACCTAACCTTTGTACAAGTCGTCAATGCGTATCCTTAGATACAACAAATATGTGCTTTTGCCTCGGTTAGGGTGACCATTCTTGAAGCTGTTAAGGAACTCTTAATCACTCTGCAAGGACTGAGCTTGTCTTCAAAGATCAGAGCACCTTAAGAAAAGATAGTTAAGGAAGCTAGCCCGCAGGAAGGGAGATTAGCCCTGTCTTTAACTGACCACTTGTAGGCTGGACGCTGTATGAGGGTTGTGGTCAAGTGATAAAAATATGCATTAAAAAGTGTCACGAAATCTTGGAGTGCGCTAGTTTTGTGGGAGAACACCCAGCACTTCTGCAACCTTGCCATAAATCCATACCTGTGTGAGTGAGATCGGCTCACTGCGTGGCCCTCAGGGGTCTGCCTTTTGGACAACAGTCCTCTGGAAAGCCAATGGCATGGCCTCACCTCGCCAGGATTAACCTGCTGCAGCAGGGGAGGAGCGGGGGACTGGTCAGACAGTGCACAACACCGGCCTTTTGGCTGGGGACTCCATTGGGTGCTCATCTCTGCTTGCGTGGTGACCCTGAGGACAACGCTTCGATCGAGGTATTGACTTGATGGTGTCAGGGGGAATAAGAGGCTTTGGTTGTTGGGTTTGGTTGTTTTGGTTGATGAATGGCCAGCATTTGGTGTCTGCATTTGGTCGTACACATGGCTGCCTAAGAACAGAGTGTATGCAGCCTTGTGGAAAGACTTTTTTGTTGGAAGTATAGGGACCAGTATAGGGACCATTCCCTCCTCTGAGATTCTCCCTCATTCATCTCTGGGATCCCTAAAACATTGGGAGACATTGGGTGGGGATCCCTTGACTATTAAAAAACTGAAACATGACTGTGGATAGAAAGGACGATGGGAGAAAAGTGGCTGGAAAGGGGAACCTTGAATTCTAAGACAGTACTTCAATTATTGTTATTTTGTCGCCGTGTAGATAAGTGGGATGAAATTCTGTGTATTAACTTGTTCTTTATGTTCTGAAACGGTGCTGCAAGGCTCTGTTCTCTGCCCCAACTTCCCTTTCCTGCAGCAGTCACTGAGTTCTGCAGTGTGTGGGAGTGTCACCTCCTCCCGGCGCTGCTCAGAGCCACTGAGTGCCCTTATGACAGCTGGGGGTCCCAGCATTCCTCCAGCCCCTTTCCCATCTTTGGGGCTGGGGAACACTTGGAGATGTCACTTAAGGCTGAGTGAGGGCAGGGACAGATTTATGGCCACCACTGCACCTGGTGCTGTGGCTGCAATGCAACCTTGGGCCTGGGCAAGCCCCAGAGGTGCACTGGGGGGCTCTGTGCCTCTGCCTCGGCTGCTGGGAGGGGCGCAACCCGCCTCGGTGGGCTCAGTGCTGGAGGCCTTGGGGACGCAGCGTTTGGCAGCCAGCCCAAAGGAAAGCAGCCTCGTTGTTTTCTGAACCGGAGTGACTTTGCTTCCGCCACGCTGGCAGCACTTCGCTCGCACTTCCTTCCCCAGAGCTCACACTGGTGACATTTTCGTTCTTCCCAGGAGAACTGCTGCAACTGCTGTGGCCGCCCAAGGACCGGCCCAGCCTCTTTCACTTCACCCACGTCCCACACCTCGCACCACTGACAGCTGGAGCAGTGGTTCTGCTGCTGGACACGTGCAGGTATGTCTGTATAACCGGGGAGACAGAGTGACCCACGTTCATCCCAGAGCTGCCTGTAAGAGGGGGGGAGCATGGGGAACCCCGTGAGGGTGGGAGGGGCTCTGTCCTGCTTTCCCAGTGCAGTGGGTAAACTCCAGTCCCGAGTAGGGGTTGTCCCAGCATCCTGCTGTCAGCCTGCCCAGGGCACCAGGCTCTGAGTGCTGAGCACCTTGTGGCGATAACAGAGCTCTTGTTGCTCTGACTTTGGCTGGATGTGAGTGCTTTCAGCTGGCAGACAGGAAGGCCATGCTCAGCTCGGCGTTCTGACAACAGACAGACAGATACACAGACACACACGCACACACAGACACGCTGCGGTTCCACCTCCCGGCAGCGACGCGGTGCCCCTGGCAGCCACGGAGCGGAGGCTGCGCAGTGCCTGCGCGGTCGGGAGCGGCGGGGAGGGGGTGTGGAAGGCACGGGAACCGCGGGCTGAAGCGGGGGCCGGAGCAAAGATGCGCCGCAGCTCGCCCATGGGCCGGGTCGCAGTCGCCGCGCTCGCAGCGGGCAGAGCGCGGCACGCAGAGCAGCACGTGCTGCCGGCCCTGCCCTGCCCTGCGCTACTGCGGCGGTGCCGGGAGCCGAGCCGTAGGGCCGCGGAGCTGTTGGGAAGGGAAACCCATGCCGGGCTGTCTCAGGTCTGCGGCGGGGCGGTGCGCAGCGGGGGGGGGCAGCGGGCCGTGCAGGGTTCTGCTCTGCCCACGGTGCCACCGCCCTCCTGCTGCAGGTGCTATGAGGGATGCGCTGCCGGAAGCGCACGCTGCTGGGGCTGGCCCTGTGCCTGCCGCTCGGTCTGTGGCTGTTGTTCCGGGCCTCCGTGTCCGGCCTAGGCCTCTCTCCTTCCCTCCCCACCGTCAGCTGCACCGCCAGCTTCAACGCCTCCGCCTGGTTCAGCGCGCGCTACGATGCTGCCGTGGGGCCTCTGCTGAGCGGCCCGGCCCACGAGCTCTCCCCGGACGTGGTTCACTGGTGGCTGGTGAGTGGGGCTTGGATCTCTCCCGGGCTCCTTATGTCTGCCGGCAGCAGGTTTTACGCGCCCGTTGCCCCCCAGCCTCCCCCAGCGCACCCGGGCAGGTGAGGGGCTTCGCGCCACAGGGGCTGACGCTGCCCGTCCTTGCCTGTGCTCCCCCAGACCCTGCAGGGCCCCTCCAGCATCGCCCCGCTCCAGGCCATCATCCGGAAGCTCTTTGCTGTCCTCCCGGCCCCCAATGGCAGCGTGTGGGACCCGTCACGCTGCAGGACGTGTGCCGTGGTGGGCAACTCGGGGCGGCTGAAGGGGTCCCGCCATGGCCCGCAGATCGATGCCCACCACTGGGTGCTGAGGTGGGTGTCACCAAGGGCTCGCGTTCTCTTTTCCCTTCTGGCCGGGGTCACCTGGTGTTCCTGCTTGGCGGCCAGGGGCCCCTGTGGTGTGTGCCTTCATTTTGGGACGTGCCTTCCCGCTGTCCCCTAGGATGAACAGAGCTAAGACAGCGGGCTTTGAGGTGGATGTCGGTGCGAGGACGACCCATCACTTCATGTACCCAGAGAGTGCGATGAACCTCTGGCCTGGTGTCCACCTTGTCCTCGTCCCCTTTAAGCCACTGGATCTCAAGTGGGTGACCAGCGCCTTCTCCACAGGAGAGCTCACACAGTGCGTCACCTCGGCCATCCTGGTGCTCTGGGAACAGCTGCTCTTGTTGGAGAGCCGGGGGGATGGGCTGGGGGACGAAGGGCTCAGAGGGCTCTGGCATCCCACAGCACTGCAATTTGGCGAGTCTGCCCCCACAGGGCTTGGGCATCCTGCAGCCCCATACCCTCACGAGTGGGATGGAAGCTGTCCCAGCTGTGCCTCTTCGCGGGGCCAGGCCATGGGACACCACAGGGTCAGCCCAGGGAACTGCGGGTGCTGTGGCAGCAGGTGCTGGTTGTCGCAGCAAACCATCTGCCCCTGAAGGTGCACTCACAGCTGTCCTCTGGCTTTTGCAGCACCTACACAAGAGTGAAGCAGTTCATCAAAGCTGACAGAAACAAGGTAAGGGCTGGGCAGGCATCCAGCAAGCACTCCCTGCCTGAGAACTCAGTGCTGGGGCTGTGGGGCAATGGGGGCCAGGGGCTGAGGGCCACCAGTAACTTGGAGTGGCTGTCAGATGTGGGGTGGCCCTGAAAGCATCCGCAAGGCAATGTGGGAGCTGCTGCAAAGTTCTTCTTGGTGAGACTGGGTTCATTCTGTGGGAAGGCAAGTGGGGTGCAGGCAGAGTTGGGGGACAGTGGTCCACAGTGGTGATAGGAGCTGGCTGTCCTGACTGCAGCTTATCATGCCTCTAATCCCAATCAGGTGCTGATCCTGAGCCCAGCCTTCCTCAAGTACATCCATGAGAACTGGACGGAGCACCATGGCAGGTACCCCTCCACCGGCTTCACAGCGCTGCTCTTCGCCTTGCACGCCTGCCAGCAGGTGAGCACAGCCTGCAGCACCACACACTGCTCAGCCCCGTGGGCACCACCTGGAGCTTGCCACCACTGCTCC
Organism: Centrocercus urophasianus; assembly: GCF_019232065.1. Classification (NCBI taxonomy): domain Eukaryota; kingdom Metazoa; phylum Chordata; class Aves; order Galliformes; family Phasianidae; genus Centrocercus; species Centrocercus urophasianus. The sequence goes on along the minus strand of NW_024885122.1, from coordinate 221,301 downwards.
ACACATGGGGAGGTGGTTTTCCTTGTGGCCATGCAGGATTTCCTTTGCTGCAGTGTCTACCACCCACTGGCATTTTGCCTCCTCTGGCTCCAGCTCCCCTTTCTCTGGTGCATTATCTTGCACTAGATGCAGCATAGTGTGGGTGGGCAGTCATGGCCCTCAGCTGCTGGCCACCTTCTTGCTGGGGGAACCCAGATGTGGTCAGCCTGGCTGTGTCACCTCATCCCCACCTGGGCCCTGGTGCTCTGTGCCTATAGAGCTTCTCCTGCCCCGCTTCCCAGATGCAGGACTGCACATGGTGGGTACTCACCTTGGGTCAGCCGACTGCCTGTGCAGTGATGGCTCTGCTGGCATGCCACAGGTCTCCGTGTTTGGCTTTGGGGCTGACAGCAAAGGGAACTGGCATCACTACTGGGAAGAAAACCGCTGGTCTGGAGCCTTCCGCAGAACAAGGGTCCACGATGCTGATGTCGAATTCAGCCTCATCCAGAGACTGGCAGCTGAAGGCAGAATATTATTCTATCAGTGACACACACTCAAGAAACGAGGCCAAGCCGTTAGCACAAGAACCGGCGGCTGCAGCAGCTCTTTAGCTTGCTTCTGCCCCTCGCTGGCTGGGGCAGCCTACGCTTGGCGTGTGCTGTGCTGGTCCCACCAGCTCAGCACGGCAGACAGCAGTGAGCATGAATGGCAGTAGAGCTCTGCTAAGCCTGAGAGATTCCTGCTGCAGGTCTTGGTCTTCTCCAGAGAGGACACAGAGGGGCAGGAGGGGGGCAAACCCCGTGCTTTCAGAGCCCTCAGTTCAGGTGCTACACAGCAGAGCGGCTGTAACTGGACGGTGCGCACACAGCCAGCTGCCAGTGCAGCTCTCAGGGGATGGAGCTGAGATGTCCACCCTCTGATGGCACAGGGGGAGGTTCTTTGGGCAGGCGGAGAGTCTTAACAGAACAAAGGAATATATTTTTAAATTGCACCAAAGGAGAGAAAGAAACGAGAAAATGAAGCGCGCTAAGTCCGAACGCAGCAGAAATGAGTACAGCTGAAATGTTGAATAAACTTTGACAGCACATGAAGGTCTACTGCTACCGTTTGTTTTACTTTCTGAGCTCTTGCTGCTCTGCACGGCTCATCGCAGACCCTGAAGCCCTCCTGACCAGGGATGGGAGCCATCACCACCCCACACCTCATTTGTTTGCTGGTGCTGGTTGTTTAGCAAGCATGTTGCAAAATTCAAAAGCTGCAGCCAGTCCAAGCGGATGCTACCAAAGCAGTTGCAAAGGCAGCAGGTTCAGATGTTTTCTGAGGAACATGCCAAGCATGGGGCTGCTCAGAGCCCTGCTCCTCCATCTGTGCCGCAGAGCACAATGACCAAGAGAGCAGCTTGTTGTTTCCTTTCAGTCCCAAACACCACTGTCCTTAATCAGATCCAGCTTTTCCACGTCTGAATCATACTGATCACGTGGAAAAGCACCAGATCAGTCACAAGCTCCCATTTTAACTGCAGGAAGACATTACCACTCCCTAAGCTACTAACTTCATCTGATTCCTGCCTCTCCAGGCAGAATCCCCATTTCTGTACCTGTTTTCTGTTTCTCTTTTCCGGAGCCTTCAGCAATTTCTATGCAGTTGTTCCAGTATTCCAGCATGGAGATTCATCACACACCTTATCCACACATCCAACTGCACCCAGGTTTTTGTATGATCTGCTTCGAAGCTCTCTTTAACTAATTAAAAACAAGCTTCTGCTTACAAATTGATGGTATTTATCCTAAAGTTCTACCTTAGTTTAAAGCTTTCCCCCTGCATCATTTGATCCTGTGCCTGCTGTGCTCACACTGCACTGTGAACTGTGCCAGTCACTAAGTGCAGAGTAAACACCAAAGCCAATTTAGAGCCGAGATTAAGAGCACTGAGTCTGTGTTCCCTCAAACTGAGGCAGGAATCTGTAATTTTTAATTTCTCCCTTATTTTCAAGTTCCTCTCAGAATGATTTCACACACACTTTACTCGCTTGTGTAGGTCACAATCAAGAAAGAACAGAATTCACCATTATTGCCACGCTTTGCCACAATGCAGGTAGTTTTTATTATAATTTCCAATTCAGGATTGGCTCAAATAATTTAATGGTTCTTCCAAATGCCTTACCAAAACACACAGGATGGACTGCATTACAAAACAGAGACAGAGGGGAAGTGAAAAACACAATCCAATTTAAAAATTAGTTAAAATTCCAAGCTTTTTTTTCTTTTCTCATCCATACATCAGCTTGCATCTCTGCTAGGCAGAGCAATCTGAGCCAAATGCGGGACCACACGGGACAGAAGCAGGCCCTGAACGCCACGTCCCTCCCCACCACCCTGGGCAGCTGGAAGGGAAGCACACGACACTCAGCACATTTTCACAGAGGTCTGGCATACAGCATCAGCACATTCCGAAATATCTGTGGGAGCAATTAAAAAAAAAAAAGACAGATGGTGTTGTCAGAAAGGTTTCTGATGACAAATTCGATCCATTGCAGATCTGACAACACAGCACGTTATTCCTGAAGTATCTCCAGCAGCTTTTTCAGGGGGCAAACTGGATGAAGACGGACTGACACAAAAGGGTTTTTCAGTAGGGTCTGCACAGCCAGACGAGATGGCTAAAGTCACGTCATAGCAGCAAGGTTTGAGCAGTTCCATCCACAAATCAATGCCAAACAACGGATGGTGAGACATGAAGAGCAGTTGGGGCCACCTGGTAATTCCAAACCTCACGTGCACTTGGAGGATCACACGTATTTTGTAAAACCTGTTTAGTTCTCCTCACAGTTTTTTGTCTGTGTGCGGTGAGGTCATTGTTTATATTGTCTTCCCAAGCTCAATTTTCTTCTGGATGGCACGTGCTGAGTGATAAATCAGGGAGTCGATGAATCCTGCAACTAGAAGGAAAAACGAGATCGAGCCAAACGAGCCTCAAATACAGAGATCTCCCACAGCAAGAAAAGCCAAATCCTTCTGTCAGCAGCAGGAATTCCAGCTCCCTCTGACAGAAAGCAGCTGCTGCTCAGAAGACCCACATCCACATCTCATTAGGAGAGATGAGATCCAGCCTGCAGGGCAGAGGTGGCCGTGGTTATCTGGAAAGCCATGTCTCAAAGAAGAAAAGATGAGACAAAGACGAGCCACGTTTGCTGGCAGGTGAGTGAGGAAGGTCTGGAGAGGAAGCTGATGCTGAGAGCTTTGTGCCATTCTACTGCCCTGACCAGCTGGCCAAGGGAATGCTTCCCTTTTGCTATTTCACAGCAACCTCCAAAGCAAGCTGTTCTACCTGACAAAACACATGCTGCCCTTCATGGACACCCTTTGTAGGAGACGGCAGCAGTTTACTGCAAATCTCTCCCACCAGTACACTGAAGGAACCTATTAACTGTGCTTGTTTGGGAGCAGAGAAAAGCTCAGAGTGGGTCTTCTGCACCACAGAATCCAGACTACCCTGCATCTGTCACAGTGGCTTCCACAACCAGGCACTCTGTCTACTCCCTCCCTTCTACCCGAGAGAACACGGAGCCAGTAAACAAAGATATTTTCAATGCCTTTGTGAAGCTTAATGTTCCCGGGAAGTTTTATTTATTCAGCACTTCCAATCTAAGAAATAAGTGGTTTCTTGGCCCTACATAAACAGACATTTTAATACTGGAGTAGCAGTAGATAGGAATAGTGGACAGGAATTGATTACTCTTCCAATCTTGCTATCTGGTCTTTCAGTAACACCCTGATGACTATCTTCTGCCCTGAAAACACTTGTGAAACCAATCTGATGCTGTGACAAAGACGCTGTCAGGCAGCTGATTTGATCTGTCCTCCAGCATACAGTCTGACCACAGTGTATGGCAGCAGACAGCACAAAGTGCTTGTTAGCCCCAGTCACTGACAGAGGAAACTTGGATTTGTCACAGTGATTTTAAAAAGCCTTTGCCTGAGTTAGGCATGAAAACGATCATGATCAAATAAACGTGCTGCAGACAAATCCTGTTTAACAGACAGCAACCTCAGTATCAGGTTATCCAAGTGTGATGTAGCAGATACAGGTGCTATGGAATGCAGGGATACGATACAGAGTGGCTGGACTCCTACAGAGCTTCCAGCACAGCAAGATCTGCTGTCCTCATCTCCATAAGAATGTCTCCAAGTGTTTCAGGGCACCCTGGGTTATCAGCTGGACCAAGGCTGGGCTCTGTCATGTGCATTGAACTGAGTAAATGCTATTCCAGAAGCCAACACCGATGGCAAAGTCCAGAGATGCAAACGGTTCCGCATGAGCAGCCTCTCCTCAGGGAACCCAGGAGCTGCGAGGGCCTCTTTTGGGCCCTGCAGAGCATTCACTGGAGCTCCTGTGTCTGGGAACACAGTTGGTGAACTCTGAGATGGCTCTGCCCGTGGGACCTCATTTCAGAGATGTTATGGACTTCAGGTCAGCATGAAAGAAACCACCTGCTTCCAGAGCCAATCTGGCCAGGAAAACGGCACAGATACATTTAAATGGCAAATGAAAGAGTGCATTATTTGAAAACAAAATGTCTCCCAGAGCATCAAAATGAAATACTCCCACAGCTCTGCAGAACATCTGTATTGCCTCCTGAAGGCTGAAGTCACCTTTCCCCAGCAAAAGGGGATTTATAACCAGCTACACAGAGTTAAGAAAGAATAAGATGGCAAATGATCAGAGAGAAAAAGGATTTAAAGATGCAGTACCTGTGAATATGCCACCAACAATGGCACAAACTCCTGTGAGGAAGTGTGTGAAGGGCCTGGAATGAGGAAAACAATTTAAGAAACCATCATCAGCTCTGATACCAGTAGGACAGATAAGTAACCATCAATACAAACTAACTCATAATTAACATTATGTTAATCATATTACATAAGTATGCATTATATAAGCATTAATAACTGACAACAGATTTAACAATTGAACAACCCCTGTCGGCTACAGGATGGAGTTCATCACTGAAATGTTACTGAGAAGCACCACTGCATTCAGTGCATTTAAATGAGCTCAGTGGCAACCTAAGGAGGCACATACTGAACTTACAAACCCCAAAGACTGGGCTTCTCATCCCTAAGATTTCAGCCTCTTCTGCTCAGCAGAATGCACATCAGGCTGCTGTACAAGAAAAACAAAATCCCTAAACACATACCGACACACTACAAGGCATAGAAAAAGCTGTGCCTCATTATGATCCCAAAAGACTGGGTAGCTACAATCCCTTCTGTCTCCCTGTAATTGCAAGCCTGTGATTAAATGAGAGCCTGGAAGGAACAGGTTCCATGCTGACTACAACGTGCAAAAAAGCTACTGCAAATGCAAAGTGAATAGGCTGGATCAAAGTGGGTGGCTCTATAGGTGCTGGTGAGATGTTCCAGGACAGTGAAAGTGGTAAGTTGCATCTGTATCTGTTCATCATGTTGGCTTTCCTCTATAAAATCAGACTTCCTATTAAAAAAGACTTTGAGGAAATCAGACTGAACTGAATGCCACCATACCAGACTTCCGCACTTCTCCATCCTGATACTGCATCAAACCCTTCCAGGTAGTATGAGACAACCCCAGATCCCATCCCTGTCAGATGTTCACATTGAAAGGAACTGTATCTGGGAGCGTTCCATTCCCTCTGCTGGTTGTGGAGGGGTCTGGCTGACTCTCAGGCATCTGCAGCTGTGTTTTAAGCTATGTGAAATGACAAAAATCAATGCAAGGGGAATGAAATACACTGAAATGATTCTTACCTGTGTTTCTCCGTCAGCTTCACCATCATGGGTGATAGTTCATACAGCACAAACACACCAGGCAGACCCTGGTCTCCTATCAGCCCGTTGGCTATTTTCTCGTGTCGTGTAACTGAAAACTGGTTTGTCCTTACCACCTGGAGGAAACATAAGCAGTTAGCATCACTTTGTTAACAGGGAATATGGAAGGCTACTAAAAACATGAGTTCAGTGAACCACATCACTGTTGCTGTGGGCCCCTCTCTTGTGGGCTCATGACAGGAGCCACAGTTGCAAGAGTCATAATCAGCACCAGCAGAATTAGATCTAATTTTACTATTATTTACTGATTTGTTTCCTATTGACTGATATTGGTTAAAGTCATGCTTAAATGAACAAGGGAAAAGATGAACTGTGCATCAGTCCTTAGGCCAGATGCTTTGCTCTGTGCTGGCAGGTAATTGCCGTAAGATGACTTCCTAAACTTCAACCCAAAGGCCACATCAGCCTCTGCTCATTTGCTAACACCTAAGCAAACTTCAGGAAGCAGCACTGATGTACAGTCTGAGGACAAGTCAGATTCCTGCAGTGTTGGCCTCCTTGAGCTCCAAAGCCTACTGGCCGAGCTTTCTACCTCTTACTGTCTCTTCCAGTTTCAAGTCCACGAACACCATAACAGCCCCCTTCTGAGGTCCTTTAAGAGCTAACACATGAGCTCCCACACGATACAACAATAAATTATCTCCCCATATGTAGGGTCAGGACACAACTCTGAATGCTGAGAGGCTGGCCATCAGCAGCTGAATATCCGTGGAAATAGATGGAAATGAATATTCAGATACTGCTCTGTGAATCATAAATGGAATATGGGAAGAACATCACAAAATCTGAGTTTGAGAAGGCTGTATACATTGAAGAGTGAGAGAAAAAATAAAAGAAAGAATATATAAACAAAGGAAAGCTTCAGGAGTTGCAGAAGAACAAAGATGGCTCATCAAAAATGACCTCAAGATATTTTCCTGTGCTCTGTGGTTCTTAGACAGGTTTTTCATACTGGTCCTATTAAAGCAAATAAATTATGTTCTATTTTCTCTAATAAGCTGCCTGACACAAAGTACAATTCAAGCTGAAAAAGACACCATTCAGTTTCTTTATCAAATTCTACATTTGAGGGTTGCAAGTACTGAATATATAGGACAGGTCCTGGCGTCTGTTTGGCAGCACACTCGAGCCACAGTTACCTAAGTATAAGCATCATGGTCTGCATAGATTCCTCTCCTGGAGACTAAAAAGCAATTACTTTGACAGAACTCATCCTTTGACAAATGAATGACAGCTCTACATGAGAGATTTCACCCACAGAATTGTAAGCCATGGCAGGCTGGGGGACAGCTGTAAGCTTAGGGCTCAACACGCACTGTCCTTTGTATCTGAGGAATTTCAGTAATTCACACAAACTGCACAGCTGACCTGGATCCAAGCAGAACTAGCCTCAAACATGATCTGAGGGTTCTCCCAGTCCTGCCTCATAGCAACTAACTTCCATCCATCTCCCAGGAAAAAAAAAGATAGGCCCAAGAAAGGCAGGGTATTAAGAAAGAATGGTCCGCTTAAGGATTTATCAGATAAGAACCGGTGCTTACAAACAGCTTCAACCTGTAGTCCAGATGAGGAAATACAGCCTACATCCACCGTTGGACTGCTCTGCCCACACTGCTTAGGATAGCTTCACTTGAATGTCTGTACTGCACCTATGTGGCTCCTACACAGCCTCTGACATAACTAATACTCTGCCAGCGATTTCAATTTCAAGGTGCCCAAAGCAACATGAAGGTTGCCTTGACACGCAGGATGTTGTTCTGACTGCTTGAGAATGTGAGAAGAGCCTGAGGGTGCACTGGCACCCACTGCTGTGGGGTTTGTGGTGTTGTAAGACTGTAGGATGAGGGAACTCTGGCACAGTTTCATCCATGTGCAGACCAGCTCTTGCACTGAAGAAACCCCATTGCCACATGTGGGTTTCATCTCAGAGAAAACTGGCTCCATGCTAAAGCAAAGCTGGGCATGGACCATAGAGACACAAAACCTGGGGTTTGAGTGGGGAGCTAAGTCATTTTGGGTGTGAATGTCCACAGAAGTACTGGGGCACAGGTCATCTGTCTGATCCTCACACTGGGTACACCAGTCCACACAACAGCAGAGCTGCTGCCTCTCTTGGCATTTCTATTTTGCAATAGAAATGGTGATTTCCATCATTCTGCTGCCCTAGGACTACAGAGTGGCTTAGATCTTGATAACTGACAGTTTTTTCATCTGTTTGTTCTTTTTAAGAAGCCCTCCATAGCAACCAAGATCCCCTGCAGAATAATGGCAACCCAAACAAATGCTTCCAAATGAGTGAAAGCAATCACGGTTCTCTCTGCTGTCTCAGCTGGGTTAAGAACAGAGCATCTTCACCTCACCTCGAGAATCCTACTCATTCCAAAAGAGCATATTCTGAAAATGGGGCTGGAAATCTAGCTGCCCTCTTTTGAAAGGTAAAGGAGAAACAAACTGGAGGCGAGCTCATCTTAGGTTACTTGCCAAAAAACATTTGCTCCTTGGTGCTTGGACTTCTCCTGAGCAGGCACTACAAGGATTCATAACGGTGTGACTTCTCTGAATTAGGTGGGATGGGGGCAGAGATCTGCTTAATCACTGCAGTAACACTGCAGACAAGATTATGCCACAGCAACTTGTTTCTGCTGAGGTCCCTCAACGAAGCAAGTTTGAACAATCTGTCTTGCTTCCACCAGAGACAGAGAGTGAGAACAAAGACCAAATCTGAAGGCTTTTGCTTGTTCTAGATTGATTAGTGGATTAAGTGCTATGCTTAAAGAAGAAGAAAACCTAAGAGACAAGTTTCAGATCTGTGAAATGCTGATTAATCCTACTGAATTACTCTCGTAGAGATCTCATGGAGATGAGACAGTTGAATCTCAATACACGTACATTTGGAATAAGCAAATTCTAAAATACACAAAAATAAAACAGGAGAGGAGAAATACATTGTTGCACAGGATATTGCTGGGTCCATCCCATGTTGCACTGTGCAAAAAGGGGGTGAATATCAGCCCAGGCTGCTTCACCTCTTATGGTACAGGCAGAGTGTGAAACATGCAAGTCTGCACACAACAACATAACCTCTTTTCCCGTGTGAGCACAATGAAACATGAAAAGACACAACAATAACTTCTGATTTTTCCAACAAGCCAAAGCAATAGGTAAAAAAAGGCACTTACTTCACCATCTACTTTCATATAAACCGTAGGGACCACTTTGACAAAATACTGAAACATCATGGAAGCTAGAAGCAAACAGACACACAATTAACAACTGTGATCAACTGTGAATTGCTGCAGAGGTTACCTGGTGGGTTAGCCATGCATGTTTTTGTTCATGGCAGCTTTTGTCCAATAACCTTTTTTTTTTTTGTGCAGTAGCAACTGTGGGCTTTCCATGATAGTAAAGTTAATGTCCCCAATATCTGTCCCTTCAGTTCTCTTACGAAATGTGGAATGCAGCAGTCTCTCTGAAAACTGATCCCTCAGAAATTCCTCAGAAAAAGAATGCTACTCATTCATTTCTATAAAAGTAATTCTAACCTATAATATCATAGCAATAAACATAAATTTGAACTTCAATCTGCTTTGCCTACATCTTCAGCCCTTGTAATTCCTTAGAAATCCACCTGCTGCTGAGCTATATCCTGCATGGAAAGCTTTAGCATACAGAGACTTTTAACAACCAGCTATGGGCTCCATCTCAGAGTTTTTTGCTCCACAGAAAAATAACAGCATTATGACACCTTTTCATTTTTCCCTATTTTATTTTAAACACTGTCCTTTGATTTGGGTACAACAACTAAATAGATGGTAAAAAAAATTAAAAGAACAGATTTAGGTGGGGCAACAGTCCTTGAACCAAACCACTGTCTCTAAGCTTTAATGCATAACAACACCGCAAATACCTGTACAAAGTTTGCACAATGCAATGGATCTAAATAATGTAATGATCTGTGCAGAGGCATATAAAGCAGGTTTGTGTGAACAAACCACAAGGAGAGAACCATCCCTCCCTCCTAAGCCAGCAAGAGCTACCTAGCAAAGGTGAGCAATATTTTTTAACTCAGTGGCAGCTGTTCAGCTGTTACCATCAGGTAGATCAGAGTCAGACAGACTCCACAGCTCTCCAGCAACATCTTAGGCTTTCTTTCTCTATCCTGTGGCTTGTGGCTGCCTCTTATTGCACACATCAGCCAGGCAGAACTCCCCCCGTGTGACGCAGGCATTTAATGATAACGTGCTGTACCTTCTGTTGTATATCCATTAATGCTGAAAAGGGAGATCTTTCAGAAAGATCACAGAATCAGAAGAAAACACACAGGTGATTTGTTGCAGATGAACGGAAGCATATCCTTTAGAAAAAGCTCTTTAGAAAAGAGGTGGCGTGGTCCAAGTCTTCTGCAGCGTTGCCAGGGCTCTTGTTTAAGACTGAGAATCTCATTCCCCTTCTAACTCTCATTAATACCAACTCTTACACAGATTTCCCCCAGCTGGCTCTTACCTTGCTGTGCAGTGACGTCTGTCCCATCCAGAGGGTTCACAATGCCTGGATAATCCCTTCCAAACGAGAGATGTTTGATATAGTGTGTCATATTGATCTGAAACAGAAATGCTGATAACTCAAACAATGCACAGCATCCAAGGGGCAAAGCAAGGGGCCTTATGTTCACATTCAGAACGCTTTTCTGAGGGTTGCTGCAGCAGGCCCTCCCTTACTCTGTGTTTCCTAATAGTAAACTAAAAGGCACTTGCTTTTTTTTAATTCATGGAAGACTGCACGATGTGGAATTTCTCCATTTTCTACTCCAAATCCTGAGATCTGTGTGTCTCTCCCTCCCACCCACACAGCAAGCTCTCCCGTTCACTCCTTTCCCTGGCATAGGAGCAAAAAACTGCCAACTGCCATTGGTATGGGTACCATCTGCTTTCCTCACAGCACAACTAAACCTCAACCAATTCAGCAGAATTAAAAACTGAGGTAGCCTCTCTTAGCAGCAGACTTGCCAGGCAACATGAAGATGTCCCAGATCACACTGTAGAGCCCTGCCTGAAAGCAAGTCCCACACTGTGCCTAGGTGCATACAGCCTGAAGCCAGATGGGATCAGCACACTGAGCTCCCAGCATGGCAACTGTAGGGAAATCCAGAAGGAAAACAGACTGAGAGAATTGGGAAGTTATCTTGGAAACACTTACGTTATCAAGTCCAAAGCTCTGGAGGTCATGAACTGTAACAGAAAAACAGTTTAACAGTGTAGTTCAGACTACAATATCAAAGCATATCTGTTTACTGTATTTTAGCTACTGTGATTAAAACAGCGAAAAAATAACCGGGGTGTCTCTCCTGCTTGCAGGTAGACACAGGACAGACAACTGCTTCGAGTCCTTTCACAGACTGCCTGCCCACTGCTAGAACGGAGGAACGTAATTGCAGGTCTATTCAGATCAGATATTTCAGCTATTGCCTGAACATGTTCTTAACATATGGCAAAAACAAATTCCTGGGGTCAAGCAAGGAAAAGTTCATTGTTACCTCAATCCTGATCTCCATTTTAGTTCTTGCTGAACTCCTCTAACTGCTGGAAAAACGACAGAATAAAACTAACAGCTGAGGGCAGCACGTGCATTAACACTGCAGGAAAGCACCCTACAGAGCTCAACAGCAACCGAGACCCATCAGCACCCAGCCCATCAGCACTGCCACTCCTGCCCTGAGAATCCAGGGAAAGTACAAGTCCTTGAAAGGCCAGCTTTCAACCGGCCCTCAGCCACTCCTGCATACAGCAGGGCAGCAGCACGGCCAGCACCACGCACGTGGAGGACACCTGCAAAGAAATGGGCCATGGGAAGCACTGCTAAAAGAACTGACCTCTTTTCGTTGGCTACTTAACTGCAGTGCCAGAAAAAAGCCTCAGTGTCAGGATGAAAACACAACCAGATTTCAGGAATGCTCCCACCGGGCTTATCCAAAGTTGCTCCATTTTCTGAGCTAATGGAGTCAGATCACAAACAGATGCATTATTAATAAGGAATAATAATTATAATGAAGGAATGCTGCCCTCAAATAGTTTCTGATAACAGCATAAGAAAGGCTGCAAAGCTAAAGAACTGATTGAAACTCTCTTATAAAACAAACCTTCATTCAACAAGTACACTGTGAAATCATTTTTTTCCCTCATAACATCTTTCAATAAAAGAACAGAAGTTTCAGTTGTATTTACGTAAACCTTTCTACAAAAAGATTCATACGTGCAAAGCAGAGACCATACTGTTAAAAAAGGAAACACTGTGCCTGAGCTACAGTCTTCTTCCTATAGCTCTGATCTAGGGAGAACCCTTTGCATTTCACAGCTAAACTTTTCAGTGCTTGGAAACCAAGGCTGCAGCCATCAGAATTAAGGCAATGGTTTTGAATTACAAAGAGCTCAGAGCAGCACAGGTCTCAAAATACTGGTGGTAAGTGGATGGCTGGACAAAATTGTTTTGGAGCTCTTTTCCAACCTCGGTGATTTTATGGCTCTATCTACATGAGGTGCCCCTGACAAGTGTGCAGACCTACCCCTGCCCTTAGCATCATTTCTGTGTCTGTTAGCAGCTGGATCAAAGAACTCCTCGGGCTTAAAACTCCAAACCAAACAAAAAAAGATAAAAAACATCCAACCAAATGTTTGGAAACGCATATGAAACAGTAGGTAGAGAAAGGAAGGAATGGGGAAATGGTCTCAGTACTACATTTTTCTTTATCATTTCCAGCAGTACACTGTTTTGTTGTAGTATTATGCAATAAAGCCAAGCTAAGTGGGTTAGTTGTCAGTGAGTGTGAAGTGTCACTGCTTTTTGCACTGCCAGCAGCAGCCAATCTTCAGTCAGTGACAGAATTCCATGGAGATCCTGCCCATGCTGGACCTGCAGCTCAACTCAACCTAACGCCAGAAGTCTTTGCCTCTCACCTTCCTCTTGATGGCTCAACCTGCTCCCAGCCTCCTTGTGGTCAAGAACCACATCAGAGAGCACAACAGGCCACCACAAGCATCCCTCGGGCTGAGGACACACTTTCATCCAGCTCAGCTTCAACACACGGCTGATCACCAGGCTGCACACCTCTGGCACAGCCTGCCAACACAGCAGGGACAGGAGCACTCCTGCCCACTGCTCTGCTGCTACAGCTCTGCGCTCATCAGCTCCCATAGCTGCACTTGTTAGCATTCGAGGAGGGAGCTGAGTACCAGTGAGGACGACAAACTTACAGCTACAGTGCAGCACCAGAGACATTCAAGAGAAGCCCTTGAGAAGGACCAGTTGCTCACTAACCCATCACACCAGGTGTACGTCGTGCAGGATTCAAGTCAAGTCAGGACTTTTCCACATAAAATTTCCCCACAGTGCTCCGCTGTAACGCTTTCCACAGATCAAACACCAGCTACTCACTTCATAAAACCTTTGCAATAAATGATTTATAACTGTGAAAAAGCACAATTCATTAACTTGGGTTCCAATCCAGTCTGCCACCAGGTGATAGGTTTATTCATCTTTGATCACCAAGGACTATGCTAAGCACATATGCACACAGCTTAGGTTGGAGATAAATATACAGCTAATCAGAGTTTGCTTAACAAAAGCCTATTTAGCATGCTTAGAGAAGAAACAGAAGAAGGAAATAGAAGAGAAGATCTTAAGAGAGTGTCAGCTAGGGCAGGAGACTTATTTCCAGAGAAATAGAAGCATGTCCTTTCCCTTCTGTAACTGTGCCTAAGTGCTTAGCCACATAAAACAAAGAAGCCTATAAGAGACCTTATGTTTGTCAAGAAATCTATGTATTTTTATATAACCTCTTTACTTCCTTCTTTTAGTAACACATTTCTAAGGCTGCTGTTTGCCTGAAGAGTTCTTCCCATCCCACATTTCTGACCTGCACAACCACAGAGCTTCCTGGGCTCTGCAACTCAGCCCTTTGCTGGGTTGACTCACTGCACTCACTGCCACTGAGGACTCTGCCAATAAATGCATTAAAACTGGAAAAAGCTTGAGACACATCTACCCAAATGTAATGCTGTGAAACGAGTGAGGGCACCAAATTTCATGCTGGGGGTGGATTTTTGGGGAGAAAAAGCTCATCTGTAGACATGAGGAGGAGGAGGAGGATGAGGCTGTGGTGTGAGGGGTGCTGAGGCAGGGAGCAGCACAGAATGTGTTGCAGCTGGGGGATGGAGAGAGCAGAGCACAGCTCCTCAGCCCCTCCACCAGATGTTCTACCGAGTGGAAACACCACATCTCAACCTGCAATTACCAGGACTCTCTTACCCTCTGAAAAATCCAGTGCCATACAGACCCTTGGAAAACCTTCTACTAAGTATTCAGAAGGGTTGGTGAATGAATTCCCAAGAGCAATTCTCCAGCCTGTTGTACAAGTGAGATTAAACGAGAGAATTATCCCATATGACTTCAAAAAGCAGAATTCCCTCCTGTCACCACGTGCCTCTCAACTACATCACCTGCACAGGACATCTACCAATATATTACCTCTAACAGTGACATATTAACGTTGTGTAAGACAAAGATTCTCAACCTTTCCCATCTGGTGACCTCAATTACCAGACATGAATGACCTGAGATGGGTCTCCTTTTAGCTTTCAGGAAATCTTCTCAAATCCCAGCCTAAATCAACAGCTCCTCCCAAAGGAGATTTACGGGCACAGCAAATAACAGGAGTTGGGTTGTACTGCAGTATGTAGTTTTGGGGGAAAAATTGAAAAAAAATAGCAACACTTACTCTCAACAGCGTGCACTGCAAAATTGAGCAGAGTGGGAGAGAAAAGAGAAACATTCAGATCTTTACAATGAAAAGAAGAGATTCAGATACAACAGTATTTAAAACATGTACTGAAGAGCAGAAGCACAACAGCTTTGCTGGAGCACTTGCTAGGCCACGTAAAAAGACTCCCTAGCTAGCCAAAGGCCAAATATAGGGACTAGGAATCATTTTAAAAGTAACAGAGAAACAAAAATGCAGGAATTAGCCACCAAAAAGAAAAATACATGGGATGTCCACATTTCTTAATAAAAGCTCCAACGCAGCATGCCAGGCAGCACTGCTGCTTGTATTCAGATTTCTCAGTCTTTCAAGTCCTCAGGATAAAGGAAAGGCCATTTTGGCAGCAACCAAAGCTCTCCAGGTGTTGTCAACATTTACATTCACAACATTTTTGTTCTTTCAGTTGCGAGCTCCCAGCAAAGGTGAATACCTGGAAAGATGGGAAACATGTGCTTGGGCAGCACACCTCAAGGCTTACTAACTTTTGTTAAGCAACCTCCTTTTTTGTTGTTGCTGTTGTTCCAAGAGACTATTCACATGTATACTCACATTGTGCACGATTAACCAATAACCACAGATTTATACCTGCAAGCAGATGGGCCTCTGAACACTTGACACAGCTCCCACCCCTCTCTGCCAAATGCTACACTGCTGGTAGTGCTTCTGTGACAGCACAGGCTTTGCTATGGAGGAGGTGTGGAAGGTATAGAGAGCCTCCAGACAGCTGCTTGACAAACCTCAGGCATTCCCAACAAGTGATGAACCTCAGCTCTGATAGATGGCAGTCCAGTGGCAAATGGGATCGCCGCTTTTGTGGTCTCCAAACCACACACATGATTTTGGAAATGCTCGGTCCATCTACGGACGAGTGAGACTTTGAGTCTTTCAGCACCAACACAAACACTGAAAGGAGTTTACCAATGTAAAAAGGACAGTCCTTAGCACTTCTAGGGATGAAATAATAATTCAGCCTCCGTTCAGTTTGGGGATGAAAACTATAAATTCTCCAACAAACACTACTTTGGAAGAGAAGTTAGGAATAGCGCACAGGTGATCATCCAGAGGATTTCCAGCTCCATGACGAAATTCACTGATGGTGGTTTTGGTTCTCACTTTCTTTTCCAAAATAGTTGATGGGCAAAGAAGAGCTCAGCTGAGGTCCTGGAGTCTGTAGAGCTCTGTGCAACAGCACAGCCCCACAGCCAGTAGGGCTCTGGGACTGGAGAAGAACAGGAGGCTGCAATGGACAGCAGAAGGAATTAGTTGGCTTGCTCTTGGCAGAAGACACCAAGGGACCAAAACATGATAATCAGCCTCCAGTCTAGACTATATGCCCATTTTGTAACTGAAAACTCAAATCGCTGAAGCTACACAAAACAAGATATTCAAGGTCTCATCCAAGGATGCTTTCAAATAGGTTTCAACTGTCAAAAAAATCTATTAAAGAAGTGAACAAATCTACCACAAATGAGGAAAACAAGTGGTAATCACAAAAGTGCCTTCAAAGTAACTTCTTTCCTTCAGTTTAGCACGTAGGGTGTAAGGAAAGCACAACATCTGGATCACATTCATAACTGCTTTCATTCACAGGAACTGTCACAGTCACTGGAAGCGTGTCTTAAAGACAGAATGTTTTGAATGTAGTCACCAATATCAGTGGTTTTTTTCGGCATTTGAAGGAATCAAATTATATATTTTAAGAAAATCTCTCTGGCTGTCAATACAGCATGATGGAGAATGACTTCCCTAGGAAACAGAAACAATCACACCCCTGCAACTGAATGGTCCAAAGACGGTCTGAAGGACGAACGAGAAGCTCCAGCTTCCTCTTGACTAAAAGGAATGCAGCAAGGAGGAAGAAACTGACAACAGGATCACCTCTTTGGAGGAAACCACCACCAAGAAAGTTCCCCCGTGCTGGAAGCTCACTGCAAAGCTGCTTATCCAAAGCAGGAGATGGTTGCTCAGGAGATTAAAAGACTAGATAATTTAATTTAATCATTTAACCATTTCTTTTTTTTTCATTTGAGATAGAAAAACATTCTTTGAGGAAAGGCGCGAGCTGCTGCAAGGAAAACAGCTGTGATATGCAGGATCATCACAGCTGATGCTGCAGGCTGTCCTTACAAAGGCACAAGTGAAAAGAGAACTTTCCCCAAATCTGAAGTATCCTACATAAATTGGACATGAAAATTCCAGTTCAGGATCCAAGGCCTGTGAAGCAGACAACAGTGAAACAAACCTAATCTCAGCGAGTACCAATGAACAAGTGGGAAAAAAGACTGCAGATATCACTGATGTTTGACTTTGGTTTTTCCCTTGGCACAAGCAAGGACTTTTGGCTCCAGTTTCAGTGCCAAAAAGTTTACTGAGAACCACTTCAGTCCTCCTCATAACTTCCTTCAGTCCTCCTAAAGACATGGGATGTCTGAGTGCAACTGGACCACAGTGTCTGAGGAATAAACCAAGACCATTAGGGTGACATTCAGGAGTGGAGGAGTCTTCTGTGACACTGATGATGGAGCACCACAGCGCAGCTTTCAAGCAGCCAGTTTTCAGTGCTTCCAAAATCCAGTGTCACTGCTTAGATATACCAAAAAGGTGAGTATGGATGGACAAAACCTGCACTAACCCAGCAAAGCCTGACATTTCTGATCAGTTAACTAAGGACAGAAACACACCACCCCTCAGTTTTCAAATTACATCATACCTCATGGCCTGGGATTATGAGAAACCAAGCAGAAAGCAAAGCTGTATTTAACAATAGTGCACATAACTTTCATTTAGGTTGGATACATACGAACAAATATGGAATCAGCATCAAAAGAACATGAAAAAAGGTTACATACAAGCACAGAAAAGCATCCATGCAAACAACAGTAAGTGAAGTGAAATAATCTCACCTGGATTTAACATTCATGCGAGCAGAAACAAAGCAGAACAAAAAAAAAAGACAAAACATATTTTCTTCAAAGTGAACAAACTTTTTTAAACACAGTTTTTGTTTTTCAGTATTTCCAGCACTTGTAGTTCCTCCAGATACGTGAACAGCGCATAAAGACAGGGAGCAGAACAGTTCAAACATGAAAATGTCAAACACTGCTAAAAAGATTACCAGGAGCCCATCAGAGGTCCTTTGACACAAAAACGACCAGAACATCAGGGCACCCCAGACACAATTCTGGGTCACGCTTATAAGATTGAGAACAAATTTTTCTGAGAGCCTGAGACGTGAGGGTCCTGATTTGTATGAGAAATCCTTAGCACAAACACAGGTGAAATACAGTTTGAACACGTTTCAGCTGATGTTCCCTTACATCAATGATACACCTGTGGCTCTTAAGAGCATGAGGTTCACAGGCTGCCTCTTCCAAAATTCTGATTCCCATTAGTCAACACCAACTTGCCTTAAAACATGAACACATACCAATATCACATTGACAGGCAGTAATTCCAAATAGCCCAAAGCAGATCCAACTGAGGAATCCTGATGTGCAGCGAACTCTTTAAGAAGGTCTCCTCATGAGGATTACCCACTCATTAAATATTTAAAAACGAATAAAAACAGAAAAAGGAGATCAATTGTTGATAATTTGATTTTGATGACTACTTGTTAGGATTCTTCTGATTTACACTGCCATATTTAGGCAATATTAGCAAACTTCAATGCAAATTCAATCTTTTTTCCTAGTTTTCCTAGTCAAAACAGGACCTCTGATTTCCTCTGCTTTTCTCCATTTAAACATAAGGAATTCCCACAAGCCAAAGCCAAACAATTTAAATTAGGGATGGGATGAACTCTGGGCAAGGTTGCTCCATCTTTTTATAAACCTATATTCCTCACACATTCAACACGATTTCAAACCTCTCCTAAGGTTCTAAAAAGTATTCCTTCTGGCAAATGATTTCTGAGGACAAAACTTGAGTATATGAGCTCTCTACAGCTCCCTGTAAAGAGGCTGAGTAAAGAGGCCTCTTCTCCTTGTAACTAGCAATGGGGTGAGAGGAATGGCCTCTCAGGGGAGATTCAGGTTGGATGTTAGGAAGAATTTCTGCTCCAAATGAGTGGCCAGGTGCTGGAAGGGACTGCCCAAGGAGGTGGGGGAGTCACCAACCCTGGAGATGCTCAAGAAACGTTTAGATGTTGTACTGAGGACGTGGGAGTGGGAAACACTGGTGGGAGGTGGATGGTTGGACTGGGTGACCTTGGAGGTCTTTTCCAACCTTGGTGATTCTATGACTCTATGAGAACAAAAATACAAGCAAGGAGAGAAAAGTGTGCATGGAAAAAGAAGTCCAAATAAGACATTATAACCATCTGTGGAAAAACAAGCTTCTTTGGGGTCACATTTAACCCAGTGCAACTACTAAAACAAACCAAAAAAAGGACAAAGATTGATCTACACGCACTTAAATCTAGCACAACTAAATAGAACTCAAGTTGTACTCATCCTGTACTCGTCCTTTTTTGTGTGTGTTAGTCCTATATACCCTCCTATTACTTAACCTACTTTCAAAAAAAGCAATTTCAATTCACTTCTACTGAGGAGAGAAGGGATGGTTTTGAGGGTGTCAACAGTAAGCATGTGATACAAAATCAGAAGCTGAGACCAGAACTACATCTATGGTCAGATTAACAAAGTTACTTCTGAATAGAATCCTTTGCTTTGCTGAGAAGATGCCTGTACAGATTCCCTATCCAGAGATACATTAAACTAGAGTAATCCTCAAGAAAGGAGGAGAGTGTCAGTGTAAGAAACTGACAGTCTGCTAGCTTAGCAATTGAGGAACACCATCAAACAGAAGTACAGACGCAGGTCTAACCATCAGCTGGATTAACAGCACAGATCTCCACCACGAGGCATGGAGAGCACTGTGATGGAAAACACTTCCCATAGCAGTGACTTAGTGTTCACCTTCCTATTTTCTGATTCAAAATAGTATGGAATGGAAGAGAGCAGCAAAAATACTGTCAGTCATCTCAGTTACGTATCCAACAGTGGAATTATTATTTTTCATGGATTCTACATAATAGCAGTTCAGAATATTCAGACTTCTCTTAGGCACTGACCAATACTAGTTCAGTTTGCTATTTGTTATTACAGGAAAAGGAAAGAAAAAATAAACAACAACAACAAAATACCCAATCCCCTTCCTCTCTGTAAACTACAAAAAAACTAGTGAAGACATGATGTTAGCTATATTGAGGACAAAAACATTCTCAGCTTCATTTATGAACAAACAGGCTCTGAGCCTGCTGCACTTTGAGAAAATTATCAGAGGCCATTTTTAGTATTTGGTGTGAGAGAACTGCCAGAAAGCAGCAGGTCTGCCCGCCCCCCTGCTCTCCTCCTACTCCTTTTCCTTGCCCTTGAAAACAGCAACATTCTGAACTCGGCCTCCAAAAGGTCTGCAGTAACTACAGATTCCTTTCTTGCTCTTCCTGCTCTCACCCACTGTGGCCCTCAGTTTTTCACTGCAGTTGTGCAAGACTTCCATTGCACACATGAGAGCCATCCTGCCCCCACCCGCATGCGGGTCAATACTGGCTGCAGGAAGGCTGCTGCTCTTAGACTGCTTTAAGTTCTGCCAGAAGTGACATATTTAATTATAAGGACTAACGTGGAGAACAGCAGATGAGCTTTTTGCACAGAAATGCTTCATCATTTAACCTGTAGAAATGGCTCAAAGCCTGGTTTGTTTTCCTTCAAAGACAGTTACTCGAACAAAGTGCAATCTCCCCTGAGCATTACCTCAGTGGAACAGATCACACTATAATGAAGGGTAAGGTAGGGAAAAATCAAGCTAAAAATCAAAGCTCTTTGTCAAATCTTTACCAGAAATTTCAGGCCTTGAAAACCTTATCAAGGGAACTGAAAACATTCTGTTAAACCACAAATATTTTTCATCCAATTCCAGGTAAAGACAAAAAGCAAAATCAACTACCATCACTACTCTGGACACTTCGTATTTAGACATACAAAACTCATTACAACTTAAAATAAAGTTCTGATTTGCTTTCAAATTATCCTCAGATATTCTACAAACGCCCCTTCCACATATTCAGTTATCACCCCTTCTGATATTCAGGTCCTGGGCTCAACACCATAGCCAAGTGTGGTTTACAGCAGAGCCGAGCAGTGAAGTTTTATGGAACTCACCTCTCCCATGATCTTCCATCCCCACGTTCTGTTCGTTCATGATAGTTCTAAAATTTGGTGCCAAAACTCCAACACCCTCCCCACTGAAGCAGTGCTGCTATTCTTTCAGGTCACAAAGCAAAGTCACCCCAAGACACTGATCAGACACACTTAGAAATGAAAGGTTACAATAACCAGAAAATACTTTACCGTGTACGTGAGACTGCTGGAAGCTTTTTCCTGGTGCAAAGTGAAAATTTCCAGCTACCTGCAGAAGACAGTCACCAGTCATTAAAAGTTCTGAATCCATATACATAAAGCAGCCAGATAGGTGCTGGCTTTTTCCTCTTGGTTTTTAAACCAGATATACATCAAGCAAGCTGTCTTTCTAGGAAACACTACCAGCAGATGCTATTTCCACTGTTCCTCACAAGCACAGTCATGCTGAAAGCCATAATTACTTACTGATCTGAGTAATGATCTGTTTTACACAGATTATTTTTAGTAGACATAAAAATCAGAAGGAGAATTAATTTTTCTGGGAGGGAACTGCCTAAAAGAGGATAGCACAGAAGAGAGGGAATAACAGAGGGACAGTGAGGAAGACTATATAAGCAAACAAAATAAAACCCCAACTCAATATAATAAACTACAGTGACCCAATGTACACAGCCACGAAAATAACCTGGTTGCAAAAATAAAAGCACTAATCAGTTTGTTAAAACTACATCCAGGAATTTGTGAGGGATACAGACACCACGTGCCAGTCCTCGCTGGCACTGACAGCAGCTGTACACATAGAAAAAGCCAAGCTTACTCCAGGCCTGCATTCTTCCTACAGCCCAATGAAATGGGATTACTCCCTTCCCACTGCTTTTCCTCATTTTTTTACAGCTGCAAGTCCTTTGTTGAGCCCACGGGTCACTGTATCACAGCACATGAACACCTAAAGCTGGAAAAGGAGAGGAACACCCAGATTCTGCCTTCTCACAGTCAGCCTCACACTGCAGGTATACAACAAAACTCATCTCTCACCTTATTGACCTCCAGGAAACCATACACTTGGCAGCCTTCATTCTTCTGTTCTTGCATTTTCTGGCTAAACCCTTCCCTTTTGCACTGCTCGATGGTATCTGGGTTCTTGAAGGCCCAACCACGCCGCCTGTAGGCTTCTCTGACATCATCACAAGTATTACAACATCTGCAAAAGCACAAGTACCATCTTAGTATCTTTACCACAGAAAGGAGATGCTTCTGCTCAGGACTTGGATATTTGGTGGACTTCTTTCACAAAGTGATAAAGCAAACACTGTGGACTGGACCTTGAAGGTTGACCTGATGGTTCTGAAGCAGCTCAAGCTTTCTGATTTATTTTTTGAGTTTTTGATGCAAGGGCACAAGCCATTTTAAAATGGTTCTCAAGTCTGAGAAGATCTTTGCCCATTTAGAAAGCCATGCTGCTCCCTGGAAATTGATTTCCTACAAAATTGCTATCAGGGTCCCACATTTCTGAGTAGTTTTGTGTTTCCCTGAGTGAACAAAGCACCTGCCCATTTCTGCTCCTCCTTTCCTCTGTTTTTAAGCCATGATTGTCAAAGCTGGACAAAACATTAAACTTTCTTCAATACCTTTCCACCTCTGGACAACATTTTGGTCACCAGAGGAAAGAAAACAAAGCAAACAAAAAACCACCACTTATTTTCATTGGTTCTATGTCTTGCTGATAGAAGAAAAACCCCTCAAGATGGAAAAAGCATCTGCAGGGAACAGTGCAGTTGAAGAGCTGGGACAAACAAGGCATCATCAGATAGAAAATAGGACTGGAGGGTACTCAGAACCTATAGCCCAACCCAGGACCCACTGTTACAGCAACCTGCAGGAAGGAGGAACGAGGAGCACAAATGACCCATCTGTTGTCTGCATGAACAGTGAACACTGAGTTTATGCTCACGTAAGGATGGAAAGCCTGCAGCAGGAGTGTGAAGGCAGAGCCATCACCACTTTCATACCAAGGCATCCAGATGATGGTGAGCAGTGTTGCACTGACCCTGAGTATGGATGTACACAAACCAGAACTTAATTGTCCATTCTTAAGCACTACAAACACAGCTACACAAGGTGTAACAAGAGCACAACAGTTCTCAGAATTCTCAGAACACAAAGGATTTCATTGCAGGAACTTCACAGACATTATGCAAAGAAACAGGCATGCAACTTAGAAGTATTCCCTCAAGAGCTAAAAAGATACAGAAAGGGCTGTGGTTACCGAATGTCTTCTGACTCTGCTCCATAACAGCTCTCGCAACGATCAGCATCCAAAGAACTGGGGTCAAACACTTTTTCTTCCTCTTTCCCCAGCTCTAAAACAAAATAGGATTCCAAATGAAAAGGCACGTCTAGAAACAGTGTCTTGTCTTGTCCTGCCTCCCAATAGCACCACGTATTATTTGAGTATGCTGGACTACATTTAAGACCTATATTGCTACAGCCGAATTTAAACTGACTATCAATCAACTCACAATCATAGAGCTTAATGAAGACAGATTAACAGAGAATTGGATACAGAGTAGCCGTTTTTATCCCCATGCTTCAAATTTCAATGCCACAACCTCTGAATACAGAAAAGCTGCTGAGTTACACAACAGGGACACTCACCACAAACCCAAACCAGAGCAATGCTCACACGTAGTGATTATTCGGCTCTTGGCTTAGTTTTGCCCTCCAACATCATATCTGATGTTGTATTTAGTGATACAAATCAATAAACCCAGTTTATGCTGACATACAGAACTACACTAACCCACAGTAAGGTAATAAGAATCTCACATTTTGAAAAGGAAAAGCAAAATTAAGGACAGCCATGAGATCATAGCACCTCCCCAGAAGTGTTATTTGATACAACTTTATCATGTACGTATTAACACACATGAATTGAGCATAGTAAGGTGTAAGTTTAGGCTGAAAGGTCGAGTCACTGGAGCTCTCCCTGGAGAAATGCTCTTTCCTCTAACTAGACGGTCCCATTTGTGAGCACACAGTCATTGCACGATACAAGCAAACTCAAGTTCTGTGAGCACAGCTGCTTGATTCACAGCAAAAGACCACCAGCAGCTTCATTCCTGAAATCCATCCACGACTCCCTGTCAGTATCAGAGTGACTGGATAAAGATTTACTTTTCAAAAGCAACGAACGTAACAGGAGTTTGTCTGATCTGTCAGTTTAATAGATTTGGATGCTACAAACTCTTGAAGAGTCTATGGTGTTCAAGCACTCTTCAGCTGTCGCTTGTTCCCATGAAAGTGAAAACAAGCACAAGTAACACAGACTACAAGAGCACCCATTCATACAAAGAAGCACATTACCGTGTCGCTCAGCCTCTGGAGTTACACGATTGCCAGCTTTGTCCAAACGTTGTTTAAACAGATTGTGCTCCACGTCCAGCTGCTGTTCTCCTGCTACGTCCATTGCATCTATGCTCAAATCTGAAACCAGCGAGGAAAGTGGTCTGTAAAAGCACATTTCTCATGGCCTGCGGCAATCTGAGAAAGCATTCAACCAGTGAAAATACAGAATGTTTTAGCAGGGATAAGAATGTGCCAAAACTGGATGAAGACGCATGGTTGGGACCAAACAGCTTACAGAAAATGGAACGTACTGTGTCTGCAGCCTAAATGACTGTTCCAAACACAGTGTTCAGTGTAAAGGAACGACTGTTTTCAACCATCGTAGAAATCCTAAAGGCAAATAATCAAACCCTTCCTCCTGAAAATTCATTGGTGCAAAGGCAGCCTGGGAGTTACGCTCAAAGCCAGCTGAGCGCTGCCCTCCTCTGTCCTCTCACCCCCACTCCAACAGCAGCACATTCTCCCGTGTCCCCTTTTCACAAGGATGATTCAGGAGCCCTGGCCTTGGCCTGGCATCCAAGCACCATTGGGTGCCTGTGGCAACGTGCTGTGCTGTAATGCTGACGGCTGCTCCGCAGGGAACAGCAGAGGTTTCCAACACCTCCAGCCTCCTGCTGTGCTGCGAGTGGGAGTGAGGCGCAGAGCAACGGCACCTCGTGCTGCAAACACCCCTAACAACTCAGCAGCGATTCGCCCATCCTGCAGCAGCTCCAACCGCCCGGAGCTGGGCTCGCATCCCACCCCAAGCGAGGAGCTGGAGCAGCGACCTCCAGCAGGGCGGCACCACGTCGCTGCGGTTCGACTCACAGGCGCAGGGCATGTGTGGGAAAACGACGTCGATGTTGATCTTCAGCTTATCTCCCCTCGATTTGTCCACGTACAGCTCGGGATGGACCTGCAGAAAAACAAAGAGCCCCAGTGAGGCGGGAGACAAACCCGGAGCCCTTTCCCCGCCCTCTCCGCCACTCACCTCCTTGGTGAGGTAGTACTGCAGCTCCGAGAAGAACAGCAGCACCATGATGAGCCCGCTGACCACCGTCACTGCCGGGACACGAGAAGCGCCGTCAGCCCCCGCCCCGCCCGCCCCGCCACCGCCGCCGCCGCCCGCCCGCTCACCCAGCGCTCCGCCGCACGTCTTCACCCGAAAGTCCTCCAGGGTTTTGGGGAACGCGTCGAACCGCTTCAGCCGCCACAGCGACTCCATGGCGCCTCGCGGCCCGGAACCACTGCGGCCTTCCGGGGCACCGCCCCGCCCCGCAGCGCGCCGCCCTCACAACGCGGCGGGCTGCCCGGCTCCCGGCCGCGGGGGTCCGCGGAGGTTGGGGGAGCCGCAGCTGTGGGCGGCAGTTCCGGGCCGCGCCGCCTCTGGGGAGAGAACTTCCATTCGCAGCTGACCTACAGCTCCCCTCTTTCAGTTTGAAGCCGTTCCCCCTTGGCCTATCGCTGTCTGTGTGAGAAGCCCATCTCTCCTGTTTATACGCACCCCTGATAACCGAAGGCTGCACCGCGGTCCCACCGGAGCCTTCTCTGCTCCAGGCAGAACAGCCCCAGCTCCCTCAGCCTTCCTCCGTACGAGTGTTGCCAGACCTCCCTTGCCATGTACTGGGGACTACACTCTCTTTGGCCTCTCGTCTGACAGTGTACCTGTAGAATCCCTTCTTCTTTCTTTGCTCTGTTGTTTTTTGTCGGTTTTTTTTCTTCCCCACATCCCTTGCCCTGTTCTGTCCCATCTCTGCCTTCGCCTTCCTCCCTGGCAGCCCCACACCGCACTGCTTGCCCCTGCAGGGCAGCTGCAGGCTGACACCCAGCACAGGAGGCACTGGGCAGAGGAGATGGGCACCCAGAGCAGGGTTTGTAGCCTCAGAGTTAAGAGTCTGACAGTCTTATGGTGCAGGAATAAACCATCCCATGCAGGACTGAAAAGAGAGTAGGCACCAATTATGCGTTAGCAATCTAAGAGTTAAGAGTCTCAGGGTTCTGGTTTTTTTTTTTTTCCCCTGCAGAAATAAGTCAGTCCTCCAGCAAATTTTTTTTAATAAATAAACCATCAAAACATTCCAGTCGTTAAGTAATGTTATCAAATGCAAACAGAACCAAGTGCACCCCAACTTCCTACACCAGAAGATAACTCCTGGCAAGGGTATGAGACAGGAACACTGCCACAGTGCAGCTGCCCCAATACAACAAAGAAATAAAGTATCCCTGTTGTTTGGACGCCCAGAGAATACTGCTTATCACTACGCTAAGCACAGAAAGAAAATCAATCCATCTAGGCACTAAACTTGGCTTTGAAGAACGTAATAGGGGAAAAACATAGATCAGGAAAGGTGCAGTGTTTTGAAGAAATAAATTTATTGAAAAAGTCTTCGTAAACAGTTCAGAAGCTGACAGGAATAACCTCACTTGAGAGCCACCTGGAGGCTGGTGAGGAGGCATGCCATGGAGTGCTTCGGAAGAAGGGGCGGCTGACCTCGTCAGGCTTATGCCCCAACCCCAACCCCATCCATGCCAGCCAGCACCAGATTTGTCCCACCACTGCTGCTGGAGATCCTGCAGTGCTCCTAACTTCTCTCTTACCTCAGTACCTGTGCTCTGCACCAGTCACCTCACCACCTGCTACTGCAGGTCTCCAACTCAGCTCTAGCAGCACACTGCCCCTGTTACCTCAGGCCATCCCTTGTGCTGGATCTCACTGCTGAGTGCAACAGCTGTCTCTCAGGAGATCGGCAGTCCAGAGATATTAGTGCTAAGGTATGGTTCAGAGATCGATCCAGCTTCTGAGTCTCTGCCTCCAGAACAGCAGCTTTGGGCTCCCTGACCACAGTCTCCAGGGAGTAAGACAGCTCTTGGTGAAGGTCCAACAGCTCCTGGCTGGTCTTTGCACAACACTCAATATAGTCCTGCTTGTATTTTCGTTCTTGTGCCAACTGCTGCTGCAGAAGAGTCACCTGAAAGAGGCAGAAGGATGAGTACAGAGAAACCCACACTGCAGGACCAGCCTTAGCTCTGTGGAACCAGCTGTCAGGGAAGCACTCTCTAACTCCAGTTCTGGCCAACACTTTGTCCTTGTTGAATGGGAAGTAACAGATTCCAAAGTCAACATGAACAGAATGATGATCAACAAAGCAAATTCCTTTCTCTCACACTGCACGCGTATACAACACTGGCATACCTGCACAGCAAAGAAAAATATTCCTACAGGATTTAGTAATGAAACTCTTTTTTTCAAGAGAAATTTTGGCAACTGTCACCTTAGTTCCACATGCTTTTTCCTCACAGAAGGACCACAGGTTACACCAGTGTCATAAAAAAAGACTGCTTGCTTAGGAGTGAGGTATTGAAGAAACTTTCTGTTCAGAAACAGCTTGAAAACTGAACAGCTAACATGAGAAAAGGAACCAGAGGGAACCACACCACAGAGGAACAGATCTGACCTCGTATCTGAAATAACAAGGACATCTTTGTGAAAATGGGGTTTAAAAGCTGAAAAACCCTCCCACGCCTTGGTAGGTAATCCAGGGACACAACTGGGAGAAGCAGCTGCCTGCTGCTTAAAGCATCTGTCAGGAAACAGGAGATCTAGTTGCAGTTTTGCTGTCTCTCAGAGCTACAGAGTGCCTTCATTAATAAGCTAAGATCTATTCTTCGATCAGAACACTTTAATTTTTCTGCTCAGTGCATGCAGATACAACAGTCACAGGAGGAAAAGGAGTTCAAATCAGTTCTCCTGAACAGAACTTCAGACACTGAAGCTTCCTAGCAAGAGCTCATGATAACTTGCTGGCTTCAGCAGCATGCTCAGCTTACTTTCCAGAACGAAGGAGAAAGTACTTTAGCCACAGAAGTATTATGCACCCCTGTTGCTTTTATCACCTGTGAAGATTCATACCTTCGGGGAGACCTCAAACTCCTAGATGACCTGGTGTCAGATATACCTGACTCATAGAAGTGGAACTAGATGATGGTGGACTAGATAATCATGTAGGTCCCTTCCAACCTTCTGATTCTATGATTCTAAGTGGAAGAGAAGTCTGGCAACCTGTCGTACTGCCAGTATTGCTGTGAAAAGATGCACTAGCGTTCAGTAATTGAAAGGTATGTGCTTACACTGATAAAACAAATATTCTTATAGTGCTTAGGTCTCTGACTCAGTCCAGTACTGGGACCATGATTAGCACAGAACAGCAATACGAGACTCATGGCTGTATGACAGCTGTAAGGTTGGCCCCTGTCTTGTGCCCCTGGAACTCTGGTAAGATGCAAGCTCCCCTTTTATTGAATCAAGGGAAAACAAGAACAGTTGACAAGATGAGCAAGGCTCAAAGGAAACGTCTTTAAAATACTCTCTGGCTGCAGGAAAGTTTCAATTGTCTGATTTTCCTGCAATCCATCACCCACCATGCCTGACTTGGTAAGTCAGAGACAAGCCTACATTAACAGTCTTGTTCACCCGTGGCCAACTAATGCAGCTACCTGGGTATTTCCACTGCCTGGTGTACTCACTGCCTGACAGCTGGGACCCGGCCAAACAAAACTTGCGCTGTAACATCATGCAAAGTTGTGTTCAGCAGCGCAGCTACAGCAGCTTTTGATGACAGCTTTTCTATTCCTCACCTGATTCTGTAAATCGGCTAATTGATTGCAGAGAGCACGAGCCTCCTCCTGTGAAGAAAATGCAAGGAATTCTTTTTAGTCTCCAGTCTCAGCAGGGTCAAATTTACATTATGTCTATGTGGTGGGGGGTGAGGGGCGGGCAGTGTTGCCACTGGAATTTGTCATGGTTCCTCTGCATGCCCAGACCCTTCTTTCACCCAGTAAGATTCTGTTCGCACCTTTCTAGAAGCAGGCATCTTGTCCCCATCAGATTCTGAGAAAGAAAGCCTGTTTGCATTTGACTGTGATTGGCGACTACAACTTCTCTTCAGCCTCCTCCGCTCATGTTCCACCTGCATGTTGGATAGGAGAAAGAATCACAGAAACCAGCCACCAAATAGGGAAAAATAAATAAATAAAAGATCCCAGGACATTATTTTTGAGGAGATTTCTGTGCAGGACTGTTTAATTGCATCACAGAAAGTTGGAGGCAAAAAGCACTTGGCATAGACTATGGAAGAGAAAGAGCAAGAGGAAGTTCCTAACATGAGTATCAACTGCAAGTGCAAGGTGACAGCAGGGCAAGAAGAGTAGGACCTGAGTGAATGTTCTTCCGTGAAAGCAGTGAGGTGTCAGTGGAGAAAGAAAATGTGCAACTCCATGTGTCTCCACGTGGGAGAGGGAAGTAAACAGAGGACTCTAAAGGACTGTATATGGAAACAAGCTGAGTTCTAGAGGACTACAAGCACTGCAGAGGCAGTGAAAGCCTTTTTTACCTGCTCAAGAGTTATCCTGAGCTCAGCATTGAGTTGCTTCAGCTCAGACTTTTCATGTTCCAGCCTTGCAACTGCTTGCTGCAGACACTCCAGCCGCTGCCATAGCAGCTTCTTCTCCAAGAGCCACGATAGGTTCTCACTGCCTTCAGTAGCCTCCTGGGGGTACACAGACATTACGTGAGCAGTCACCACATAAAGGTTAGAGGGACCAAATTAACATGTCAGAGAGGGTGACCAGCCTCAGACATGGACACCATTAAGTCCCTTCTTTCCTTCCTGACAGGCTAAAACAACAATATATGTTCCTATGTGCTCTGCATAGGGACCAAAACATAATCATGTAGCTAGTAACGAAATAACCTCTTGCTTGTTCACAAGTAAACAGAATGTGCTTGGTCAGAAACAGCAGATCTCTGAAAATACTCTCAGCCCTGTCACTTTGGTGCTCCTCAGCCATCTTTAAAAAAATCCTATAAAGTTTACCACATTAGTTTGGTCAGCTGCGCCCTTTTGTCTCCATGCCAAATCCTAACCACACTACGTTGGCTAAACTTGCCTGGACTGCAGAACTGATTACTAATCCCTAACTTTTGGACTTGATTTAACAGCAAGCTCTGTAGTTCTTTCAGTAGTTCTGGGCTTGACAGAAAAAAATTGCAGCAGGTGAATGGTCTGTGGCCTGTGCTGCACAGGCAGGCTAGCTTACTGACTTAAATCATAGGTTCCTGGTAAATATTTATGGGAAACAACATTAGAATTTACAGACATTTTAGTTGACTGATGACCAGTCACATCACTTACCTGAAGATGAAACCGGTCCTTGTCCCTCTCTGAAACCATACTCTGCAGGATGGCTATTTCTTCCCTCAAAGTCCCATTGGTCATTTCACTCTTAGAAAGGGCAAGAGTCAGTGCTTGTGCCTTCTCTTTCCATTCGATTTCTCCGCTTTCAGTCTGCTTCAAAATAGCAATCACACGCTTCAATTCTTCCCCCTTTACTTTCCTCTCATCTTCCAGTTGTTGAGCTAGTTCTTTCTGCCTTTTCAAGAACTGGTCTCTCTCTTGGAGAACCCTCCTCTTCTCTGCTTCTTCTTCCTCCCATTTTTGGAGTTTCTGGATTTGTTTCTTTAGAGTCTCCCCTTCATCTTTCCAATGCAGAGCTGATGTTAATTGTTTCAAGAGTTCACTCTGCCTCCTCAGCTCTTTTTCTTTCCCTGTCAGAGTTTTCTCTAAATACTTGACTCTGTCTCTCTGGTATTTGATCTCTTCATCCTTCTTTGTCGGAGTCTGCTGAACATGCTGGAAATCCTCATGAAGATCTCTTATTTCCTCATCTTCTAACTTTTTTTGGTCACCTTGACCCTTTGTCTCTTGTTCTCTCCCATGCAAGGCTTCTTCCAGGAACTTCTCTTCCGCTGCATGATGTTTAATCTCCTCTTTCTTCTCAGACAGCATAAGCTGGAGATTCTGCAAGGTCTTCAGTTCTTCTTCTCGGTGCTGGAGTTTTTGCAGAAGAGTTTCATTGTCTTCATTTCTCTTTCTCACCACTTCCTCAAGCAGACTCACTTGATTCTGGCAAGACATCAGTGCTACTTTCATACTTTCTTCACGAATCTGAAACACACTGATCTGCTCTGACTGTTTGAGAATCTCCAAGTTGTTCTTCTTCATTGTTTTGCTCATTGTGTTTAGTTCCTGCTGTAGACTTCTGGCCTGTTTAGCTTCTGCCTCCTTCTGCTCTTGAAGATCCTGGACATGCTCTTTCAGAGATGCTATCTCTTGATCTCTAGCTACTAGGGAAGATTCAGCACATTCCAGTTTCTGCACTATAGCTGCAGTCTGCATCGTCGTATTGTCATTTTGCTGTTGAAGTTTAGAGACAGCTTCCTCTAACACTTCTATCGTTCTCTCTCTTTCCTTCAGAGTCATTTTTGTTTCTTGAAGAATCACTTGATCAGTTTTGTGCTTTTCCTCCATTTCTTTAAATGCCTCACACTGCTTTCTAAGGGATACAGTTTCCTGTTCTTGTTCCTTTAACGACCCTTTAAGATGCTGCAGAATTTCCTTCTGCTGCATAGAGTCTTTTTCTTGTTTTTGGAAGGTCTCAATCAGTTCCTTCTGAGATTCAATCGTTAAATCCTTCTCTCTCAATATTGCCTTAGTGTATTCTAAGTCTCTACGTAAGACATTCATCTGTTCTGTTTTTTCCTCATATTCCCTTGTTTGTTGCTTTTGGATGTCTAGGAGTCTTTCCTTTTCATTTAAGGTTTCTAATGTCTGCTCCAGTTGGTCACAAACAGTCTTCAATTTCTTTTCCATGACTTCTTCAGTTTCCTGGATTTGCTTTTGCTGTGACTCAAGCTCTTGATCTTTTTTAGATAAGGAAAGTGTCATTTTTGCTACTTTACCCTGAAGCTCTTGCAGGTACTCCTCTTGATGCTCCTTGTACTGCTGAAAGAATCTTAACTGATCTCTTTGAGAGTCAGACTCATTCTCTCTATCCCTAAGGTCTGCTCTGAGCTGTTCAAGGCTTGTGTGCAAAGATTTCACCTCTTCTCTCTCCATCTCCAGTTCTTTGATCTGCTGATTTAGAGACATCAGCTCTAAGTTTTTCTCCTTCAAGTTTCCTTTCATATGATCAAGATCTGCTAGCAAACTTCTCACCTGTGATGTACCGTGTTGTTCTAGAATTATTAGCTTCCCTTCCTGAAACTTGATCTTCTGGTCTCTCTCTTCCAGATCTTTGCCCATCTTGCTTACAACAGTCCTCTGCAGTTCTCGTTGCTTCTCCAGCTCCCATATTTCTTCTTGCTGGGATCTAATCTCCTGGTCTCTGTCCTCCAGGTCTTTGCTCATCTTGCTCACAGCAGTCTTCTGCATTTCTCGTTGCTTCTCTAGCTCCTCTATCAGTTCTTGCAGGGATTTGATCTCCTGGTCTCTGTCCTCCAGGTTTTTGCTCATCTTGCTTACAACAGTCCTCTGCAGTTCCTGCTGCTTCTTTAATTCCTCTATCAGTTCTTGCTGGGATCTGATCTTCTCATCTCTCTCCTCCAGGTCTTTGTTCATTTTGCTCACTGCAGCCCTCTGCAGTTCTTGATGCTTCTCCAGCTCCTCTATCAGTTCTTGCTGGGAGCTTATACTCCCATCTCTCTGCTCCAGGTCTTTGTTCATCTTATTTACAACATTCCTCTGCATTTCTTGGTGTTTCTCTAGCTCCTCTATCAGTCCTTGCTGGGATCTGATCTCCTGATCTCTCTCCTCCAGGTTTTTGCTCATTTTGCCTAGGGCAGTCCTCTGCAGTTCTTGCTGCTTCTCTAGCTCTTCTATCAGTTCTTGCTGGGATCTTATCTTCTCATCTCTCTCCTTTAGATCTTTGCTCATCTTACTTGCAGCAGTCCTCTGCAGTTCCCTCTGCTTCTCTAGCTCCCGTATCTCTTCCTGTTGGGATCTGATCTCCTGGTCCCTGTGTGCCAGGTCTTTAGTCATCTTGCCTATAGCAGTTCTCTGCAGTTCTTGTTGCTTCTCCAGCTCCCATATTTCTTCTTGCTGCGATCTGATCTCCTTATCTCTGTCTTCCAGGTCTTTGCTCATTTTGCTTACGGCAGTCCTCTGCAGTTCTTGCTGCTTCTCTAACTCCTGTATTTGCTCTTGCTGGGATTCTGTCTTCTGTTTTTTCTCTTTTATGTCCTTAATAACTTGATCTAGAGTAGTTTTATGCATTTCTTTCTGGCTTTCCAGCATTCTCATCTGTTCCTGGTATAACTTCATTTCTCCCTCTCTCTTTGACAGGATGGCATTCACTTGAGTAAGATGCTCCTGTAAAGCTTTTACATCTGCTGCCTCTTTCTGTAGCATCTGGATTTTCTCCCGCTGAGTGTCCACTTCCTTATTTTTTGTTTTCAAGACAGACAATGTAGTTTGAAGTTCTTGTTCGAGGGAGTGATTCATATCTGTTGCTGTGTTTGCTCGTGTTTCTGAGGCTGTGATTGATTCCTGAAGAAATTTTATCTCCCACATCAGTTTTTCTTCAACTGCTTGCAGTCTGTCCCGTTCATGCTGCAACACAGGGAGAAAAAGATTCAGTAGTTCTATTTATATAGGCTTGTTTTCATACTAGATTCAAACTTCCACTTTGGTGGCAGTCAAGAGCTGCAGTCTGAACTTCTACTAGAAGCTTCTACCTATTCAATTGGATTCCCCCATAAGTAAGTTCTGCATGACTCCAGTATCTTTTTCTCCTTTATTCAGAAGAACGCTATCAGAAAAACTAAGAAGGATCACTTATATCAGTTTCGTTCTTTTGCCCTTGTATTTTGTGATATTGGTTCTCTCTACTTTCTGGACTGACCTCTTACTCAAGCTGTTGATCCTGCTAACTCAGCCACAGGAGCTAGCAGGAAAACAAGTCTAGGAAACAAAGAACAAATGGAAGGAAGGTAAATGAAAGAGACTTAGTCAGCATTTGTATATTCTGCATCTCCTCAGATTTGGACAAAACTCTTATAGCATCACTGAAAACCAACTCTCCACTGAAAAAAAGTTCCTTAAAATCATTAATAGATGGAAAAAAAAAAAAAAAAAAAAGAAAAGCTAGAACCTGCCCTGCACGGCATCTGTCAGCCATACCAGCACATCCTTTTTTTGCTTCTCAGCATTCTCAAGTTTCCTTTCCAAAGATGCCACCTCTTGATGTAGTGTCATAGCCTCCTTCTTTAGAGCAGCAGCCTCTGCCTGCAAGGCTGCTTGTAAAGAGTTGTTCTTGCCTTCTGCCATCTGTGTCTCTGCAGCAGAAAAGATCAAGGAAAAGGTGAAAAGCAAAGTAAAATCAAACTGATTTGTAACCTAGGGAGAAAATAACATTTTTTCCCCACCTGTCTGTGTTTTATAGACCTTAAACCCACATGAACTTTCAAAACAGACATAATTAAAAACCTTCCAGCCAGAGAAAAGTGGAAGCATGAAAGTGGCAAGATTCAGAATAATATGAAAATGCATCTCTGTTCTGCATGTTAAAAGGCTAAGGCTAATGACACAGCAGCAGGTCACCAACAGCATTAGACTCAGATACAACCCTCACTGATGAAACAAGGACAGGAACAGCCAGTGAAAGGTCTAGTGCTCTAAAGATAGGGAGCTAAGAGTAGGCAAGGGGAACAAGAAGTATATGTGAAGACTGACTGTGACACAGTTAATTAACCAGAAAGTCACACAAGGCTTTAGAGAAGAGGACGTGCCAGCGTTATGCTTGAAGATGCACTTTAAGGAATCTTCTTCCAAAAGAATGCTTGGGTAACACATTGTGCACTGGTAGAGAAAAATAATATCCTGTGACAGCGGGATGACAGCACAACAAGAATAATTGAGATTCACATCTGCAGTGAGACTGGAAGCACAAAAGCTTACAGTCACACAGGAACTGAAGCATACTAAGAGACAGAACTGTAGAAATAGATTGAACTACTAGGCAGGAACTAAAAAGTAAAAACTGACCACTAAGACAAGCATTCAATAGAATTCAACATTCTATTCAGTGGCAGAATTGAAAGTACAGAACAAATTATAATAAATCAGAAAGAACCAACAATACAAACGTTCCAGAAATAGGGATGATGTAAGGCCTGGAAAACTGTGAAAATGATCATCAGTTCCATCTCACAGAAATAACACAAAGAAATAACTGAATAGTTAAAGGTACCATGGGAGCATAAGGCAGTACACGAGGGAGACTTCTAGTAATGCTCACACTTCCTTGTTCCTGCAGTCTGAGGCATGGAAAACAAGAAAAGACGACCAAAAGGCAATTCTAATTTGGAAAGTGGAAAAACAGTGACAGAGACAGGAAAAGATATGCCTGTCTGGCTATGATACAGGATGCCAACAGCCATGGAGGCTCTGGGGAGGCCTGGAGATTAAGAGGTAGCTAGTTGCATATCAAAACCAATTTGTAGATTAATCTAAGGTAAACATTACCAAAAACATAATAAGAAGTCACTAGGGAAGCAAGAAATTATGTTTGCTACAGATTGGAACTCAAATATCAGACTGCAGGAGCTTTAGGTACCAGAAAACCAGGAAAAACAGCAGAAAAGAAAGAAAGCACATGCTGGCAATTACAGTAACCTAATAGCTTAACGTGGAACTGATGGTCAGTGAAATGGCTGTGCAAGAGGAAAAGGAAGTCAACAAAGGTGATGTTTTTAGCAAGATGGTATTTTTAGCGTCCATGGAGAAGGACACACGAGGAATCAAGCTACACCTACTCTGTAGTGACACACGATCTGAAAGGCATCACTGCTGCACACCCATCACCAGCCATAGCACTGGATGCAGTGCCACGTGTCCTGTGCTCCAGTCTCATCCTTGTTGCTTTTTCTCCACCCTCTCATCTCCTGGCACTGCAGCACTGTTCCTCTGTGTGCTGTCAGCAATCCCTTCCAGTGAGACGGGATTGACTCAGTGGGTTGGAAAGAAGCTGTACCTTCCTGGCTTTGAGCCAGCTGTTTCTGGAGCTCCTCATTGCGGGCACTGAGGTGGTCCCTCTCAGCTTGCCTCTTGCTCAGCTCCACTTCCAGGTCCTGCACTTTCTTCCCAGCGTCATTCTGGAAGAGGCAAGATCAGTGTATGTTCATGGAGCCACTGCTGGCAGGAGACAAGGAGGTACAAAAGCTAGAGGCAAAAATAGCTGAGGTGGGAGGGGGCAGTTGGACAGTAATGGAAAATATGACTGTCCTATCTCCTCGTGACAGCAAGCAAACCTGGCCTACAAGAATTTACACCCATTCTGGCATTGGCACTCTGCTTCTCAGCTCAGTCCAGCAAAGGGACAGGACTTCTGGGTGCACTACAGAGACACATTACCAGATCTTGCTGAGTTTGCTTCAGGTCCTGACGCAGGTCTTGCAGGGCTGCTGCCACTCTGTCCACCATGAGCTCTACAGGGAGGTCCTTAGCCTGAGAAACAGTTAGGTCCCAGACACGATCCTGTTCTGAAGAGAGAAGCCATTCAGTTTCATGCTTTAATTTGGAGGTCTCCAACAAACAATATCTGTTTACACACTGCAGAAGTTGGCAGCCTCTTTGTAGCTGTACTGAAGTTTATGTTACAGCAAGTCATGTCATAGGCTAAGATTATTCTGCAGCACGCTAATGCGAGCACTGCTCCCAGAAAAGAAT
Source organism: Centrocercus urophasianus (assembly GCF_019232065.1). NCBI lineage: Eukaryota > Metazoa > Chordata > Aves > Galliformes > Phasianidae > Centrocercus > Centrocercus urophasianus. The sequence goes on along the minus strand of NW_024885122.1, from coordinate 184,553 downwards.
ACACATGCATTTCATGGCTACTGGTGCTAGTGGCTTCTCCATGTACCAATACCAACTTGTCTCTCTGCAGAAACCTCAGGCTTTCAGGACTTCCCAAGGCTTGAGACAGTCCAAACCGAAAGGATCAATCTATTAGGATTGCAAAGAACCATCCCTGCCCTCCATATTCTCCTCCATCCCCAAGCACTCTGTGTAATTCTCGTTCCTCCCACACTTGCCTGAACTCCAAGTGACTAAGTCTCTGCTTTTATCAGTGCTGTCACACAGCACGTGGTGAAGAACCAAGTGCAATTTGTCCAGCTGGGACTGGGCTTCGCAGTGGGCATTATTAGCCTGCTGGCACTCTGTAGCCAATGCCTTTGCTCTGTTCTCTGTGCTACAAAGCCTCAAATGAAGTTCAGCCATCTCAGCCTCTAGCACATGCAAAGAGTCTCTCAAGCACCGTTCGCCTGCTCGAGACTCCTCCAGATCCTGTAACAGCTGCTTCTCCCGAGCTGCCAGGCTGGCTTCCTTCTCCAGCACAACTTCCTGCAGTGTCTGTACCTGTAACACAGATGCACAGAGCTTCAGGGATAGAGCTGCTACTCAGAAAGCAGAGAAGTGGGGAGAAGAACGAAGAAGAAATTCCAACAGCATGTTGGAAATCAAAGGCAAAAAAACCCAAAACAACAAATACACACACAAGAACTCAGACTGAGCAAACAGACAACGAGCTCAAAACAGATGCCTGGAGGCTAAGGGGCCAAAAGGAAGCCTCCCTATCCACAACATTATGGCCAAGCCATCACTCTTTCCAACTTCAGAAATGAAGGAGTGTGTGTTCGAGCAGGGGGTTGGCAGGGCAAGGTATCAAGCACCCCTGCATGGAGGTGGAGCTGTCAGGGATGCCTAGGCGTAGAAGTAAACAGAAGTCAGTCACCATCCCTTACTGTGCACCTCCAAAACGCCAGATGAACTGGGCTGAGGTGGAAGTGCCTTCCACAGACTGTGATAACCACTTCTACGTCATCAGATCACTCAGTGACCTACAGAGGTAGACTCCCACCATTAGGGGACATTTGTAACATAGATACTGAGAAGTTTCAAAGGAGTCTTCTATTGCTCTTCAGAGATTTAATGCCTTGAACCATGAGAGAACTGGGAGCAAAACAAGGAAAATATAACAAATCCAGCCTTCACCTCTGTGTGCAGCCTCTAGGCAGAACATAGGGCTGTGCATTGCTGGAAGGGGAAACAAGCTGAAACCTACAAAATGAAGCGGTATTCAATGCCCCTGGGTAGGAGGAAGCTTAGTGGATAGGACACCTGGCTGTTGAGCTCTTGTATTTCTCTTCTGTGGTCTGAGTGGAGCTGCTGAGCCTGCTGAATAGCAGAATGCAGTTTAGACACCTCGTTCTGCTGGACAAGGTTGTTTTCTTCCAAGGTCTTGAGGCTCAATTCCTTCTGTTCCAGAGACAGAGATAGCCTGAAAGAGAGAACACGCAACTCATTACTCATTGTATAAGACCTAATAAATTCTCTGAACTTGAACCATCAAGGCTAAAACTGCTGTCTGCTGAGGTGTACCTAAACAACTAGGCTGCTTGTTCAATCCTAAGCCAGGTTAGCAATCACAGCAAAGCACGCACCCACTACACTCATTTCCACAGAGAAAAGCTAATTAGTGGCTAAGTTTAATACATCTTTGAGATGGGAATACAGACAACTCAGGAGCACATATACTGAAACACTTCAATGAGAGATGTTAAAAGTGATATCCACAGATACAAGCTCATGTTCTGCCACTCAGCAATACAGGTGGTAATAAGGGGCAGCTTTATTCACCACTGGTTTCGGTTCTTCTCAACTTCAAGAATTCCACAGAAGAACATAAGACTAAAACCTCCAGGGAAAAGGGGGATAACTTCTTACCCTCCTACGCTGGGGGACTCCATGCAGTGGAGCTCACAATAATACTCTTAAATGCATAGCACAGGATTGGAGTCTAAGGAAAATACAGATAGAAGATGGTCTTTGGTGAAGCAGTTCTCTATCTCATCTTTGTAGTAGTAAGGGCCTAAGAAACATACATGACAACCTGCGTGGTGTAAGTGCTGCAGTGAGGCCTCATGAGGACAGAGCAGGAGACAATCCTCCTCTCCCTCGCCCTGTCTGCCAGCCCTCTCTGTTGACGCAGCCCAGGATGCTGCTGCCCTTCTGGGCTGCAAGAACACACTGCAGGCTCACGTCCGCCTTTTCATCCACCAGGACCCACATGTCCTTCTCTGCAGGGCTGCTCTCAGAGAGTTCTTTTCCCAGTTTGTACACATACCTGGGCTAGCCCCAACTCAGGTGCAACACTTTGCGCTTGCCTTGTTGACCCTCAGTAGGTTAATGTGGGTCTAGTTCTCAAGCCTTTCCAGGTCCCTTTGCATGGCGTTGCTTTTTAATGCACCAACTGCATTACTCAGCTTGGTGTCACCCACAAACTTGCTGAGGATGCACTTGATCCCACTATCCAGGCTATTGGTAAAGATGTTAAAGAGCACCAGTCCCCAGATAGGCTCCTGGGGAGCACCACAAGTAACCAGCCTCTACCTGAACATCGAGCTGCTGACCAAAACCTTCTGGCTGCAACCATCTGACCAATTCTTTGTCCATTGAATAGCCAACTTTTCAAATCCATCTCTCTCCCATTTAGATATGGATGTGGTGCAGGACCATATCAAAGGCCTTGCAGAAGTCCAGCTAGATCGTACTGGTTGCTCTGCCTTTATCCACTGATGCTGTCATCCCATCGCAGAAGGCCACCAGATGGGTCAGGCACGACCTGCCCTTGGTGAAGCTGTTATGGCTACCTCAGATCACCTCTTCATCTTGAATCTGCCTCATCGTTTGCAGAAAAAAAATCTGTTCCATAGTCTTGCAGGCACAGAGGTGAGGCTTGCTGGCCTGTAATGGGTATCCTTAAAACAGTCAAGTCCCAGAAAAATCTACCAAAGCAAGAGACTGGCCATAGATGTCTCCATTTCCCCAGTCTTTCTAAATGAGCCATTAGTCATTAAAAGCTAATTTCACAGACAGGTAATAATGAAACAAGTAAGACGTAGGAGAATTAAAGGCTCAAAACACTGGACTATTAAGGTTGATGTTTATTCAATATATGATTTAAGTGGGGAACTTTCCTTATGTTCCCCAGACCAAAAGGGAACTCAGATCATTGGTTCAGCAAACAACTTGGTGGAAGCTAAGACTAGGACCATGGTGCAAATAGTGATACCATATAGCTTAGAAAGTCAAAATAAATGAAGATGATGGGCAAGAAGAAAATAAATTATTTTGACTAATGAGACTCAAAGAGATTTTGTCAATAAAGAGAAAATTTGTTTCCCCAACATGTACATCTCAGTAGGAACAGCAACTGACAGCAAAGTGATATCTGGGGAGTTTCATACGATTTGGCAGCACCACTATTAAGTTCAGTGAGGGCAAATAAAGGCAGAAGTGGTCATGGAAGTTTAGAGGAAACACACAGATCCTCATAAGATACAGAATCCCTCAGAGGAGAAGCAAGAGCTCACTGCCTCTTATTTCTCCTCTCTTCAATGAAAAGGTGCCTTGAAGACTGGCAAGACTTGATCATGTGAAATCTTCTTTGATGCAATGCTTGGACAGTCATTAACAGCAGTAACCATTAGGACTAGCAGGGCCCTTGCTTGAGTACCTCCAAATGCCTGGTAGGTTATTTTGAGAAATGAGGAAACAGATAGCAATGAAAAACATGCTTGATCCTTGTGCCTCTGAAGGCACACTCTGAAGGGAATCTGGCTTAGCTTGAAATTCTCATGGAAGATGTCTTCTTCCAGCCAAAAAGTATCAGAATGAAACGATCGTGAATGTTTAAAGAAATGTTTGAAGCGTATTGGACTCAAGGTGGAGCTGGTGGATCTATTTAGCCCATTATACTGCAGCCTACCCTGCTTCCTTAGAATGTTTTGTGTTTGAATCTCTGAAAGTTTAACAGTATTTATACGCTGACCTGATAGAAATACATTCTTTTAAGGAAAAGACTACTTCAGAAAAAAATGTAACTGAAAGATGAAAACAAAAGAGAACGAAACATGATCAAAAGAATGAAATGGTTCTGCATGGATAGTTCTGAACAGCATTTTAAGGAAATGGTATCACATCCACCTGCGTATGAAAAGATCTACAAGAGGGAATTCATTAAACAGAACAGAGAGCCTTGCAGGCTTTCAATTACCTGTCTCTTTCACTCTCTAGAGCCTTCAATGAAGCCTGAAATTCTGCGTTGTGACGTTCCACTTCTTCCCATCGACTCCTTTCCCCCTCTAAGGACTGCAGGCACACCTGCAGCTCTTTGTTCTGATGTTCCACCTCTTCCCATTGGCCCCTCTCCTCCTCCAAGACCTTCTGAAGGTGCACAACCTCCAATACCTTCTGCCTGGACAGCTCTTGTGCCTCACTCAGATCTTGCTGAGCTTTATGGCCAATCGCTTGATGGGACTCTTCGGAGGCTGCTAGCTGAGATGTCAGCTCCTCTACCTGCAGTAAAACATAACAGAGCAGCCAAAGACTACAGCTTGTCTCTGCGAACCATATCATCCACTACGAGGAAAGGGGAAAAACAGATTTAAATCTAATTCTATGTGAGTACCAGATTTGGCCAATTTGTCTGATAAATGTGGAGAGGGACACAATGTTCATCTCATGAAGCACCTTAAAAAAAAAACAAGGCTACCAGGTAAAGATCAGCAGAAATCCATTCTGATGATTACTGGCAAACAAACGAAAGGACTAGGCCATCTGTTCAGGGCAGCAACTGATGACCAGTAGGTCTCCTTCACACCAGCAGAGATGGACACTACAGTATGATGGCAGTCAGAGGAATTACTGCATTCTGTTCTGCAGCAGAAAGACAATTAGTGAAGGCATCACCTACTTGATGACTCAAGTATCATTTGCAGTCACCTGTTTCTGTAGATCTTCCCTCTGCTGAAGAAGGATATTCTTTTCCTCTCTGATGTTTTCAATTTCTTCTTTGTGCATATTCTCCACCATCTTGATCTTACAGTGAGCTTCCTGCAGCTCTGCTTGCAGTTTTTCTGTAGTGTTCTGTAACCAAAATGCAGAGCAAGTTGCTGGGACTTGCCACCAGCTCCGCACGTTTCCTTTTTCTACCTTAATCACATCCATTTGTCCATTTATCTCTCCTTTTCAAACCATCTCTATTTCTGTTGCAATCCATCCTTCCTTTTGCTTACCAGGCTCTGTGCTTTCAGTGCTCCAAGACTTGTGATCCATTTACCTCATTGTTGCCTTTCATCCTGTAACCTGGCTTTAGCAGCCCGTCTCTAAGCTTATGCTCAGTCACCAACTGCTTGAACTTTCTACCTTGCCTACTAGTCAGACTTACCTGCTCATACTCCTGCTGCTCTTTTACCTCCTGCCTGAGTTGCTCAAGCTGATGGCAGGCTGCTGTTAGTTCTCCCTGAGTTTGGAGTAGCATCTCTAATAAAGCTTTCTTCTCATTCTCCTTTTCCATCAAGATCTGCACAGAAATACAGAGAAGACAGGTCGAATCTCCACAGAAGAAATTTGCACGTCCTTCAGTGATTTGAAGGCTGATGGGCTCACACAGTCTCAGAGCAATATGATGCTCATCCCTTAGGTCACTATCTGTCCATGTGGTGGCACAGATTTCAAAGTCATATGGGTAGCATAAACATGGGCCATTTGGGACTGAACCCTCACCTGAATCACCTAATAAGAAAAAATCACCTAATAGGAAAATGCATGGCACTTTCCCAGTGGTGGTGATGGCATTTTCCTTGTCTTCCATTATGTCTTGTTTGTCTTTTAATGCATGCTTTTGCACACACTCAGCAGTAAAGAACATACAAGCCTACAGGAGAATGAAGAAAGTAGCTTCTTCAGAAAAATCATGTATTGTAAGTGGGGCTTGGTGAACATTCCAGTTTTGAGATGCATATTGTCACCTCTGAGAGCTGGTCCTATCATCCCGGTACTGGCAGACACAAATGGGGCTACTGCCATTCTAGGCAGTCTGCTTAAGAAGGAATCTGGGTAGAACACAGGAGGACTCTCAGTGCATGACAGGTTTGCTTTGGCACACAAGATCTAGGCACAAAACAGTTTACCAGCAAGTGACTTCTGAAAGAAAAACTTGAGAGGCCACCTGTTATATATACAGTGCTCAGAAATATTTCATTCCTACTGCCAAAGACAGTCCTGCATGCATTCCACTTTACACAATTCAAAGTAGAAAACACTTCAGGAAAACAGGGACATACAAGGCATGCCCTCACACCCTGATACCCAGCTAGCTCCCATAGTTCTGTCCTTTCTGTACATGTGGCTTCCTTCAGCTCACCACTGTGAGACATGATTATGGTGTTCATAATATCTGCAGGCCTTCAGTGGAGTTCCTGGCCTTCTTAACACTCTGTGTTAAAGGCATTATCCTTCATGGCACAGAGGACTCATGATTCCTAAGGCATCCCTTTTACAGAAGGGCATCCAGAAGGGCATCCAAGAGACATCTCTACCCAGACATGCAGTGCCAAGAGAACTGTAGGTAAGTGACACAGATGAGTAAAAACACAAATTCTGCTTTCATATTTACCTCTTGATTGGCACTTTCAACTCTAGTTCGCTCCTCTTCTTGTTGAGCTTGCATGGTAGCAACTTTCTCCTTCATATGAAACAGCTTCTTCTCATGCTGTCCTTCTGTCTCTGCTTTCTCCTTTTCCCAGAGCTCCAGCATCTCCTGTCGTTCTAAACGGCGCCCTTCCCGTTCACTTGCCTGATGAGTGAAGGAAAAGACCTCAAGATGAAATCTCATGTAACATGTGGAACATGTAAATCCTCACCCTTCCCACATAACTCCACTTGAACAGCACACTGTAGCTGCCTTGTGCCCTATCAAGGAACATAAAAGAGCAGGTCAGCAAGAAAAAGAAAAGATGTTAAGTTCTCCTCTCTGATGGCCACCTGCTCCCAATCATCTCCGGATTTATCTCTATTTCTATTTTCAGGATTCAACATCATTGTAATCACTGAAAAGATGCAGACTGACTGTAGGGTGAGAAAAAGGCCAGTATCCTGATGCCCTACTCACAAGGCAGACTGTGAATTGCACTATAGGAACAAGGAGCCTGTTTCACATGCTTTAAGTCCAAGAGTAACACCTCTGCCAATCACAAAATGATAGAAGCTGGCAGGAATGATGTGAGTCTACTTCATAGCAGACAGGAGTCTGGTGAGATCCTACCACTTCACTGTGGTTTTGGGTGGAGTTCACCCAACATTCTGTTCAATTTGTCTTAGGCCCACAACAAATCTGTGGCTGCATTTACCATCCCAACAAAATCATGTGGGCCCTCACACGCCTTCAAGCATGAGCCATTGGCTCTACTGCCTGGCCTAGCAGTGCGTGGCTTCTGACAGCTGATAATTACTGCCATTTCTCACACTCAGGCAACAATTATGCAAAAGCAATCCCACAGAGCTCGCTTAAAGAATTAAAAACACATTGTTTCCTACCAGGTCTTGTAGGAGTTTATTTATTTCCACTTCATGATCAGTTTGCTGAAGTTTCAGGGTATTGTTATGCTGCTGTTCCATCTGAATGAGCTGTTGTGCCATGTTTTCCCGTTCCTGCTTCATTAGAGATCTCTCTGTTTCCAGCTCACACTGAAGACACATCACCTCCCCTGCAAACATGGCAAAAGGAGAGAAAAGCAATGCCTATGGAAACTATTCTGAATTTGCTAGCCTTACACCATTTTAATTTCAGAGCAAAAGGGCTCTCTCTGCATTTTCTTCATCCCTCAGCATTGCACTGCAAATGCACACCAGATATGAAGTGCATCAGGCTCTCACCTTGTATCACTTCCTTAGCCTGAATGATTGTATGAAGTTGGATTTCAAGCTGACTCTTGGTGATCTCCAAGTGAGATGAGTGCTGCTGAGCCTCAAAAAGGCTGGATTCCAGGGTGTCCTTCACTGACCTACATGTCGTAAACATGGAAAGAAATGAGATTCTTGCTCCTGATCCACATCCATGGGAATTATTCCAGTGAGAACTGGTTCAGGATCCCAACATCTGAATGTGGAAAATGAGCTGTGTGGAATTAAAATAGGAATGTAGGCCCCTCCAGATTTTACTTACAACCTAGCATAATACAGAAAATACAGCCTAATTTGATCTCAATAGCCAAATATTAAGTTGCTTTTTGTAGCAAACAGGTAGCTGTGTTAAAAATCAAAAGCCTCATCCTCTGCTCACAGCTCTGATCTCACTGGCACTTCAGACTTGTTCTGTGGGATGAGGTAGAAGGGAGACAGAGCAAAAAAAAAGCATTTTCCTGGCTCACTAGTGACTGTTTATGCTGTTCATAGCATAGGCATATGCAGGTAATTTTCCAGACTCCCTATATTTAAAAGGGATACACCAGATGACAGAGTAACCTCTCATGCTTGTAGCTGCATTTTTAAGAATTCTAACAGCTGAAGCACCATCTGAAAGGAGAGATAAGAAATAATCCTTCAGTTCAAACTGCTAACAGTTCAAGAGAAATTTACTATTTTTCACTGAGTGTTACTAACTAAGCATTCAGTAGCCCAAACAGTTCATCATTCTTTAAGATGGAAGATGTGGTACTGCAGATACAAACTGCTACATACACAGACTTCAACAAGCTGCTATGAGTGACACGCAGGATTTTCGAATCAGAAGCTTCAGAGAAGTTACTTCTCTGCTCCAATACACTGTTCTGAGTGCCAGTATCTTACAATACACAGCACTGTTTCATTAGTACAGGGATGGAATTAAGATGATATCATTAAAGGTAAAGAGGCATGCTGTGGGTGACAAAGCAATAAACCCCAGCAAAGTAGCATTTGATTACTTCAATGTACAATAGAAAGTGTCTGATCATGCCAACATCCAGCAGTATAAATTCAATGTACTACACTTGAAAGATAAACAGAAGTCAGCCTCCAAAACAGGAAAGATAAGAGTCCAAAACTGGGACAGCAAAAGGCTTAAGAACATCATCCAGTGAGACTAACTGCTTATTCTTCTGGGGAATGCTTTTATCTATTGCCAAAGGTTCTTTATAACTAATGTATCTCTTCTTCTTTACTGATGCTGTCACTGAGGAAAAAAAGAAAAAAAAAGAACTGAACATCTTAATAAAGATGTTCAGTTAGAAAGGATCTACTGCAATCTCTCTGTTCTGGCAGAATAGACACATACAAACAGTGACTGTCCTCCATTCACCTGTGCACTGATAAAACATGGAAAACAACATCAGTGTTACTGCAGAGATCGAATTCAAAATCCTCCATATCGCACCCTGCAGCTTTGGCTGCACTCTCCTCTGGAAGTTGAACCAGCAATAAAAGCTGCAGACAAGCAGCACAGCCAATCTGACAAAACAATTCAGTTGGATTGAATAAGAGAAGCTGGAGATCAGAAGTAGCAGCTCTCAAGAATCAGCGTTGAAATAGCATTTGTCAGCCCTGATAACAACACACTCTGGAACAGCCAAGTGTAAAAGGCCAGGCATGTGACAATCTCTAAAATATCATTTGTGTAGCTGTAGTTCAGGAATCTTCTAAAAGCCACCAAGGAGGAAGGACAAACGTCTCAGTGTATTTCTTTGGCTAAACACAGGATTTGTCACACGACCTTAGCAGCCTGATACAGCACAAGGACAGAGCCTTGCTCCTTCCCTGCATAACGCCTCCATGATGGCCATCTCTGGAGGCCACGTGGTAAGGCACAGAGGACCCAATGGTGAACAAGAAATACCAAGGACTGCCAAGGATTCAAAATAAACTTCCCTGCTGCCCATGTAACTAAACCTAGGTCCTGCACACGGTTAACAGGAGTTAGATTAGAAGCATAACGCCCTCAAGATCTTCCACATAAGCCTTTAGCTTCACTCTAAATGCTGTTGTCCTACTCAGGATGTCAGTAGTCTTGAATGCTAAATATCTTTGTTGAAATGTGCAGAACAAGAAAAAAAGAGAGAGAAGTCTCAGGCTCTGCTAAACATCTGGATGCAAGCAAAGAAGGCATGGCAGAGTTATTTCCCAATGCAGAGCCAGGGTAGCAGATACGGAGGAATCAGATTGGCTTGCTTTAGACTTCATGCTAAAGTCTAAAGTGATGTGCAAGGGGGCACGAACGAGCCTAGGACTGTGTTAGCTTTAGCTGTCACAAAAATAACACACATCATGATACATTTTCTTCCTCCCCCCTCAAGATTTTGCTCAAGATTATTCAATTTTCAGTCTAAGGAAGGTAAAGCCATCTGGAAAGCGTACAGGATGCAATAAATCCTGGTGTAATGATTACCACCTTTGTAATTACAGACATTAAATAATGTCCTGTCTAGGGCCTCCTCCCTGCCTTTACCTGGCCTCTGCCAGCTGCTCTGAAAGGCCTTGTCTGTCCCGTTCCACAGCTGCCAGTCGCACCTCAAGGGCAGCCTTCTCATGCACCAGGAATTCCTTCTCTTTGGACACCCTGGCCACTGCATCCTCTTGGCGAGAGGACTGCTGGCGCAACCGCTCCAAACCACTGCTGGCTGACTCTTGCTGGCGGTAAACCTGAAAGCAGGATAAAATATATTTCTGGTCATTTCTCTGAATACGTGCTCAGAGCCAACCAGTGTCACTTCTGAATCAGTCAGAGGAGAAAGAATTCCTGCAGTGTGGGTTGAAAGCCTAAGAGCATCTGCTGTACACAGCACCAGCACTCCGTGCTGCCAAAAGGCACTGAGACTTGGAAGTGATACGTAGGGCCACACAGGGGTGGCTGAGACCAGACAGCTACCTGAGGACAAACATACAGACCCCAGACTATGTGTCTTCATGCAAAAATCCCACGTCTTCCAGAACTGCTACCTTGCAAACTAAACTCTCAGAATCCCTATCACGCTGTAAATGTTAAGCCTGAGCAAATAGAACTTTGCTGGATGAAGAGGACGAAACTAAAAATGGTTTCTCCTTAAAAAAAAAAAAAACAAACAAAAAAACAAAACAAAAAAAAAAAACACCAACAAAACAACTGAAAATCCCACAAAATCGCACTTAATTTAGTATGTATAGCAGCTGGATGCCACGAGGCAGGGAAGCACTGGTGAGTTTTGTCATCTAGCAATTTATGGGGCTGACACAGCTGAAGAGATTGTGTACAGAAATTCACTGCCATACTATTCATTTGGCTTACATTAAAATAAAGTTGCCTAATATACATTGCTGATAATGAAGCTTGGAGATTAACCATGATTTTTAAGCTATTTTCTACACTGTACCATCTCTGCTTTGTATTTGCCAACTAACTTACCTCATAGCTAAAGTCTATCTAATACACAACAGATCATGAGAAAACTAACATTTTCCTCTGTTATCCCCCACTACCCATGACTGCACATTACAAAACTGTCATTAAAATGACAGAAACCTCCCCAGTGATATGATTCTCCCAAGCTTTCTCTCCAGTATACCAAAAACAGTCAGTCCAGAGAAAACTATGAACAGAGAAACTTGTGTGTTCATCCACTTCTCATCTTCCTCAAACCCTAACAATACTCCAACAATTCAAAGTTACATTTATGTCTTAAGATATAATTTCAGCAGTACAAGCAAGATGCCAACCCCTTTCTTAGCAGTACAAGGCAGCAGACATTGACTTGCAGCTCCATCCTGCTCCCCAGGTTTGAACAAATTAAGTTCTGAAAGCGGTGGACTTCACGATAAAAAATATAAATGGAAGCGTGCAGCCCCTTCTTGCTTCAGAAAAAAATGAAGAGCTTCAATGTTTGCTTGTTTTGCCACCAGTAACAGTGGTAGCCTCACTCAGATGCCTGGACAACAACAGTTATATCCCTGGAGCTTATAAAAAAAACAGAAAAGGGACTAATGCAGACAAGTGGATCAAAATAATCTGTAGAAATGAAAGTGTAATTCTGAAGGATTGAAGTCCCTGCAAGCCATCAACCCCTTTCCAAAAGCAAGTAAACAGAGCCTTCTGACCTCCAGTACTACCAAGCACCTTGTTGATTAAAGAACTGCAGAACCAAGCAGACGCAGCTTTCTTGAGCCAAGCAGACAAATGCCCACCCAGAAGAACCAGACTGCTGACCTCACCTGGTTGAGTTTCTCCTGGGTTTCTGCCTTTTCCTCTGCCAGTACTCTCAGTTGCATCTGCAGCCCTTCCTGTTGCTCCTCCGCTTTCTTCAGCAGCTCCTCCAGGTGGGATTTCTCAGCACAAAGCTCTTCATTTGTTCTTTTATACAAGGTCACCTTCTCCTGTTCAGAGACCTTTGCCCTCTCCATCTCATTCACTTTATCTGACAGAAGTTCATTCTCTTGTTCCAGCTACAATCACAGATGCACAGAGAAAACAAAACACAGTTAAAGATTGTAGAAGATTTGGCTTGGACAGAAAAACGAGCATCTCCTTATTCAGCCATACTGTCTGAAGGCACAAAGTCTGAAAAGAATCGAGCAGCTGGAGGCGAACGCCTTGCATCGTTGGAAACTCTGCTCACCTGCAACACAAGCTTGTTCAGTTCCACTTTATCCAATGCAAGAGCTTCGTTAATACTGCTCATCTTTGCTGCGGCAACATGTAGATCAGCTATTTCAGAATTCAACTTATTCTGAGCCCCTGTCAATGCTGCTACTGATTTCTCTGCCTGAAGAGACAAAACAGCAACATGAGAACAAAGACAGGAATTGCTCTGACTCCAGGCAGCAACTCCAGATCTCCTTTGTGTCTCTGACATACTTGACACATCACCAGTTAGATCTTCCTAACAAGCACGTGGGGACTAACTCCACCACAGAGCCTGTGTGGATCACAGCATCATCCAACAAGGACAATGCTATTTTCTCTGAAACAGCACTTGCTGTGATCTTGCTGTAAGAACTCCATCTCCCTAACACTTCCCAAGTGTTACTTAGGAATAAGTTGTCCATACCTTTTCCAGTGCCACTGTAAGCTCATGTTTCTCTTGCTTCAGCAGATCCCTCTGAAGGTTTGATTCCTCCAGCTTCTCCCTTGTTGCTATCAATTCACTCTGTAACAACGAATGCTTTGCTTCAAGTGCAGCCAAGTCCTTCAGACTTGAGAGAAGGGGAAAGGCAACAGGTTTTTAACGCCAAAAACATTAATGTTTGCAAAACAAAGACTACATGCTGTACACTAAATATAGCAGTTTAAAGGATTTTCACTAACTTTTTATTTACCTGTAGAAAATGCTGGAATGTTTTAACTAAAGCTGTATTGCTCTTTGAAACATTCATCACTGAGAAAGCAGAACAAGCTTTCAAAAAAGTCACAGAACATTTCCCAAAAAGTTTGGATATTCTTAACCTAGCAGCTTCCTGTTGTTAGCTCTCCTTTTTGATACAGTGGATAAGACAGCAAAGCTGATCTTTGGGTAAAACATACTTCTCAAAATTGTTCTCACCTTCAGCAATTAAAGAGCTTGCAATCTATTTTGGGAGAAGATGCATATTAATTTCCAATCCAATAATCATAGGATCAATGATTCAGGTTGGAAGGGACCCCAGGAGCACGCCAGCCCAATCTTGAGCTCAAAGCAGGATCACTATGGGATCAGTCCAGATTGATTAAGGCTCTATCCTGATGCATCTTTCAAATTACCAAGGGTGGAATCTAAACAACATCTCTGAGTAATTTGTTCTACTGCATGATCATCATAATGGTTTGATTTCTTTCCTTAAATCCAGTCTGAATGATCTGTTTCAGTTGACGACTGTCATAAATACTCCGTTCAGGTCTGAAGTAATTTTTTAAAGGAATATAAAAAAAGACAAGGAGGCAGCTATGCTGATGCCAGTAGGTACCCAGCCCTGCCTATGTACTCCCTCACAGCTCTATGCTACAATGAATAGACAATATTTTTCCTTTGCAGTGTGTAGAGATCTAAGATCTAGCAGTGCTCACCCCTGCCCAGAGAAAGCTTTTAACACTCACAGCATCTCGTGGTCATGATGTGCTCTCTCCACTGCCAGCTGCTGCTCCACCTTTTCCCCTTGGGCAGAATCTTCCTTCAGCTGCAGCTCAGTGTTACTCCGACGCAGATGTGAGGCTTCTTGCTCACTGAACTCCAGCTTTTGCTGGAGCTCTCCCCTGGTTTTCTCGAGGTTTTCACAGTCACTGCAGAGATAAGGAAGAAGAAGGAGGTGATCTGCATACTCATTCATCCCATTTTCACCATTCTAGGATGGAGTTGTGGAAAGCAGAGTACGACGAGACAGTACAGCATGGAAAGCAGTGACAGGAGGCTGTTAATAGGGCGTAGGAGAATTCTTTGCCCATAATACCTCTGAAATCTTAGAGCTGAAAGTAGATCACCTTTAGAACATAGAAGGATGAAACACTTACTTCTTGAGTGCCTGTACCAGAGACTCGAGGTGCTGCTGGTGGCTGCTAGACATCTTGTTTTCCTCCTCCAATTGCTCAAGCCTTTGCTGCAGCTTCTCGCACTTCTCTTCCAGCTGTCTGTGCTGGTGCTGCAGAAAATTGATGGAGTCTTGCCTGGCAGAAAGCTCTTCTTTTAGGGCCTATAAGGATGGAGAGTGAAATAGCAGAAACAGGCAATAACGAGCAGGGAAGATGGCTTCAAATACAGTAGCTGGGAGGAGAAGCAAGCAGAGAGACATCTCACCTGAAAGCAAAAGCTGTGATGAGGGGAAGGAGATCAGGAGAGAAAAGCAGCAGAACACACTGTTGGTGAGACTGGCAAGGCCACACAGAGTAAGAGTGGGATGATAGCTAGAAAGAAACTGGTAAGCAAATGAAAAGGTCTGAAGCCAGGTGAGGCATTAGTGACTGTGGCCAGTGGTGAAGGCTATCAGGAATTCTCACCTGTGTTGCTCTTTGCCTCCTTGCCAGTGTTTCCTGAACCAACACAATGGCTTGCTCTGCATCAAGGGAGCTCAGACAAGAGAGGACGTTGCCAGACTCTGGACGCTGGGAACTGTCAGTATGGACAATGCTGACTGTGCTGTCACTGTCATCTAACACCACCTGAAAGCCCATATCAAGCTGTTATTCTTTGCTCATACTATTTTGTTTTCCTTCATCTATTTCTCCGTTTTCCCCCACTTCACCCTAGAGTTGTTAAAGACTTAATTCACTCATTCCTTCAGAGATTAAATAAGTTTTGTCCTGACCACAAGTACTGCAGGGACTTCTAAGCAGAGCTACTATAAACAAGAAGAGAAGAAACCAATATGAAGTGTATAGAAGCTGCTTGAATGCTTAGTTTCTTGAAGCTCTCAGGAATTATTTGGTTCTCTTTTGGCTTCTCAAAGCCACATATACAAGCACCAAATCAACACTGGAAACAGCAATGAAAAGAACCATTAACACTGCCCAGAGAAGAAGGCAGCTGATGAATACTGGAAAACAGTAATGAAATAGCTAATGTTTATAATTGCTCTGAGCAGAAGCAAAAAAGGAAAAAATGATTAAATAAGAACTGACTTTGTGTGAGGCAGTGTAAAAGATCTGATGATTAAACCTCCTGTACGGAGAGAAGATTTGGAGTAAGTTAAACCTACCACTAACCAGTTGGAACAGTTAAGATTCTGTGATGATAATGGTCAGTGAAGACAGAGTGAAGTAGCAAAGCTGGCAAATGCATTGATTGAGTCAGTGACCTTTCACAAAAATCTGAAGAACAACATGGTTATTGCTCACGGAGGGTTTGGGAAGCCTCCAAGCAACACTGGAGTAGAAATGTCAAGTAGCCAACTAAGAAAACACAGTTCGAGAGAGACCTTAACATGACAGTGAAGGCAAAGCTATTGAAACTCCTAGGAGCTCAGGTGAAGAGTCACAGGAGAGCTTACTGTGAAGTTGTAATAGGTTTCATGTCAGGAAAATGACATAAAAATTAAACGGCCAGGAGCAGTGCAAAACACGTGATTTTATTCCCTGTGCTTCTCTCTTTCCTTCATCAAGTACTTCAAAATCAAATCTGTAAGGATGTGAACTCAAAAATGTACTCACCTCAGTTATCTCTCTGATTAGCTTCTGAAGGGCAAGATTCTCTTCTTTGGCATTTTTAGTTAATGAAGCTTCGTATTCTACCTCTAGCCGACTTGCTTCCTGAGAATAGAATAAGGAAAGAGTGGAGAAGGAAGAGCTGCTCCCCTCCGAAGCATTTGCATCTTCATCACCACTGTCATGCTGACAAGCCCTAGAACTTCAAGTATATAACTTTCCTTACTATACAATTTCTTCTTTGCTAAAACTGAGAAAGAGCAGCAATTTGCTTTCACAGACAGTTAAGCTGTCAATTCCAAGTCATTTTGACCACTACAAACTTAAAGTCTGAAGCAAAATTACATGGATGGAAACCCCTTAAGACACCCAAAATGTCTACAGCTCTCCTGCCATTGCCTGCACCTGGATGGACCCCACACGTGCCAAACACACAACAGTTATCTTGGTGATGTTCCTGATTTTTCCCCATAGTTCACATCCTAACTATTCTTCCTCTTGAGGGAGCCACACCTCTCTATGCTAAGGCTAAAGAACAAATTACTCAAACCAAGCAGACACTGGGCCACTTTGCAGATAAAGGTAAAACATACTAGCATCTCCAAAGTGTCGTTAAGTGTTTTCACGGTCTTCTCTTTCTCCTCATTTTGCTTCTGAGACTGTACAAGCAAGGCTGAGAGCTCCATCACCCTGAGAAGAAAAGGTCCACATGCCATTCCAAAAGCATCGCACACCACATGTTAAAAAAAGATAAGCAGCTCCCAAAAGCACAGCAGAAAAGGTTCAGCCCAGAAAACACAGCAAAGACAGCCTTGATCTCTACATGCTAACATGCTGTGCATTGCAGAAAGGCACTGCTCGGCCCAAAGGACTCTGCACTCAGTCTTCCAAGGAAACATCAGTACAGAGGTGCCATATTGTTTACAACAATCCTGTGCAAACTCCTCCCATATGCTTGAGCACAGCCCTGGACAGCAAAAAAGCTTTATACTACTCTGAATTTCTCAGTAAGAATCAGTAAAAGCAATTACATTACAATATACAATCTTTCTTCCTGTCTTCCTCCTCAGAAGAGCTTCCACCAGAACTTTTACACTGGGCATAAACGAGGTCATGCGAATATGTAACAAACAGGTGTGTTCTGAGCATGGATCAGCACTCACAAAAGACGTCAGGAACAAAAATAAAGTCTCAGGTATATTAACCTATCTTGAAGCTCTTTCTTCTCCTGGTCCCCATTGACTTGAGAGCACATCACTTCCAAAGCCTTCTGGTTTATTTCCCTTTCCACTTGTTGCTGTGCTTGATCCTTTGGGACGGGCCTACCCAAAGTGACAGACTCCCAGCGCTGTAGGCCAGAGTTCAGACGGAAGCAGCTCACAAGTATGGATCCAGAGAGTCTCATTTGCTCTGCCTTCAGCTCTGACAAATCTCTGAGGAAGAATAAACTAATGTTCACAGTGTAATTTTTAGCAGCCAGAACACTTTTCAAGTACAAAATCAGGCAACAGACTGTACCTTTGTTAGGGACAAATCATATGCTAATCTCAGAAGGTCAGATGAATATCTATAGAGCTATGGAATTTTTGTTTATTTGTTTATTTTGTTAATTTGTGTTTATTTTCTCCTCAGAATAAATGCATACCATAGTAGGAAGGCTTCAAGAACTTCTAATCACTCTTATAAATTGCTGCTCTTGTAGCATCTTATTAAAAACACTGTAATTATCATTAATACATATAAGAAACTTCACTAAGATCCACAGATCCTATAACTAGAATCTCATCATTAAGTGACCATCACCAACTGGGCTGCTAAGAGGCATATGAAAATATGCCCATAATAAATGCTTCAGGAAGGTACTATAAGAATAATCCTTGAAACACAGAATCACAGGTGTTAGAAGAGACCTCAAGAGATCCTCAAATCCAACAGCCCTGGTCACACAGGTGGCAACAGGTCCAAAGCACGCTTCATGGAATTACTTTAAGTTATCAAAGGAGAAACTGTATTATTAGCTGTAACTGAAGGAAGATCAAAGTACAAAAAGCAGGTGTGAACAGAAGAGAAGCTACATTGTGCTCTCCAGGATATCTGTTCTTAATTTCTCCTCACCTGTCAGTGGCAGTCTTCATTTCCAGGAAATGACGGCGGAAGGTCAGCACCTGCCGCCAGAGGCTCAGAAGACGGTTATGTTCACCCCTTAAGTAGCTGTCATGAAACTAAACACACAAAGACAAAAAGGAACAGCAACTCAGCCTTCCCTGTCACTGCACAATCTTTCTAGATCTGAGTGTACAGCCATCATCATTAGAACACATTTAATAACTCCCACAGAAGCATCAAGGACTGAAAAGGCAAACATCCTCAGTAAACTTGCTAGCTGAATTCAAAGATGTTCCCACCTCTCCTGATGCAGTGGCTATCAACAAAGCACACTGATCAGGATTCCTTATCTTGTTCTGCAGAGATATCTAACATTCTTGGTAAAGGAAGAACAAAAACTCCTTCATTTGCTTGCCAAAGGCTGCTGTTAAGGGATGCTTGTCTTGACCCTCTTTTGAACCCAAAAACATACAGACCTCTCTGTTCTTCACAGCTGAGATTTCAGAAGTGTAAAATAAATACACAAATGAAAAGAAGAGTCCATGTGTGACTGGCCTACAGTGTACAGCAACAGCAAGTCCTTGCCTTTAAGGCCGCAGCATCATTGCAGCCGGCGGGTATCTTCCACCACCACCTCTGCTGACAGCCCTCCATCCCACAGTTGCATTCTGCTAACCACAACCATATTCTCATTTGAGTCTGGCACTACATTGGCATTCCTACAGCCTATCCTTACCTCACGCTCACTGCGCCATTCACTCTCCTTCAAATCCAGCTCCTCTCGGGCCCTCATCCAATCTGCTGTCAGTTTTCCAACATCTTCTTTAAGGGCTAAATTCACCTCATTTGCTTTATCTAGGTGTTCCCGCAGGAGGGTGTTCACTTTTGCCAGGTTCTCACACCTTGGAAAGGGAGAAATAGCAATGAGCTGACTGAATGACTACTACAGGTAGCACACCTGCGCTTTTCCAGTTCCATAAACAATGATTTTCTTTTCAAGGAAACAGTATCAGTGCTTTCTAGGAATAACAAAGATGTCTCTGCTATGGCAAACCCATTTGTTTTTTCTTGCATTAAGCCCTCATTTCCATTTACAGTGTCAGTCTCCCTTTCCTCACAGGTTAAGCTCTTCCCTTCCCTATGCTCCGGCTGGTCACATGTCATGACAACGAAGTGGACAAGATCCTGCTGAATGCACCACTGTCCTGACTGCCTTCATACCACCACTGTTATCTCTGCTTCCACATCCTTTCCCTTGCAATACTGTTCCTACTTTTGGCCACTTCTTTTTAAGCCTCTCTCTGTTCTTGCCCAATACAGTAGGGCCTGCAGTAAAAACTCCACTTTGTTGATCCAGCAAACTGCATGCCACAAAACCAAGGCCATACACATGTGCGAAACAGCTTTAAACGAAGCTCTGGACTAAAAATTGAACTTTAATTCAGTTCAGTGAGTTCAGTGCAGTGTATCCGCAGCCCTCAAGAAGGCTTTAAACCGTGCTCATTGTAAGGAGCATAAAGCACTGCAGGCCAATTACTGTGGGGCCACAGCTTAGTGTCTCCCTCAGGAAATTTTTCATGAACAAAATTGGAAGAACAACTGTCCAGTGAACAAGCATAGAGCTCAGTTTTTGGACAAAAGTAGGAGTTGTGCTTCCTCCACCTTACTCTGCAACTTAGGCAACACAGCACACACATATTTTATACCACACACAATTTATCTCTGTGACTGAAGGAGAAAGAGAAGCATATGATAGAAGATTTCTGTGGTGCCAAATGCTTGTCAGATAAAACAAAACTCCAAACTAAATAGGAAAACACCTGCTCTATGAAATCTGTAGGATGTTATGGTTTGATTCCCAATACAAAGCAGAGCATATCTCATCTACGGAATCATAGAAAAATTTAGGGTGGAGAGGGACCTTTGGAGGTCATACAACCAACCCTCACTCCAAAGATACAGACTGTGGACCTTTCTCCTTTCAAAACAGACTGTCCAGCTGCTTCCCTTGAGAAGATGAGGTAGGACTTAAGAGGTTTTATCTCACTTCCACAAGGATCCAGGACGCCAAGAATGAGGTACTGCTCTTTCCTTTTACCTTTGCTGCTCTTCTTCTAACCGGAGGAGAGCTTTCTCCAGGGCACGGTGTTCAGTGGTTTCCCATCTATCTGAAAGGGATCCCTTAAGAAAGGAAAGGTTTAATCAAATTCTTGTGTTCCCTTCACTGCTGTTATCATCCACTGCTTTCCCCTTCATTTGTTTGGTATCTTAGGAGCTCATGACTTCTTCCAGGCATCACGACTACAGGGAGGAAGGGAAGCGTAGAGTACCACCCCATGTCAGTAGCTCTCCTCAGTTTCCCACTCTCACAGCTGGGTATCTTCAGCTCACAACCAAGAGTGCTCACTTAGACTTGAAGCTTGGGAATACATCCTCCCCTACTCTTTGTTTCCTGGGTTTACATTGCCTTCTAAGATGCTGTATTTCAATCCTTATTCAGACAGCCATCATGTAAGAAGCAGTATAGCCCTCTCCTGAGAGCCAGCGTAAGCATTACTCCAGCAACAAAACACTCCTTCATAGAGTTAACATTCTTCTTGATAAGGTTTTCTGGTCTGGCATTTCCAGGACTAAAGGCTGCTCTATGAATGGCTACTGGACAAAATACTGAAAGGCAAAATACTGAAGTACTTCTTTGAACCTTCACATCAGGAAAACAAGGTTTTTATTGCTTTGAGGGAGCCTTTAATCTGAGTTAACAAATGCCACATACCTGCACACTCACCCCTCCTGCTTCAAGTCGCTGCTCCAGCTCACGACACCAGCTCCGATACTGCAGCAGCTGAGATGGAAACAGAATTAGGATGAGGGAAATAAAGCTTCTAACAGACTCCACTCCTCCTGCGTTAGCCTTTCTCCAAGCCTTTACAGAGGGAGCCCAGCACTTTTCACAGCACTACTGACATGGAAAGAAGTCATTATCATACATGGAAGCTTCACTTTATCTAATACTAAAGAAAGTCAGAAAGGGTTTATGTTATGCATAGTGCTAACTGCTCATCCTGAGACAGTGATGACATGCAGAACGATGAGACAGACACAGATGCCATGCCAGGCCAACTGTATCTGTCAGACTGAAGATTACCCCATTCAAATCTCAGCAAACCATATTAAATCCAGGAAGTGGGCCAACACCAAAATTCAATGACAAATCCTTCTTAAATCATGTTTCATTACGAGCCTGGAAAAGAAAACTTACCAAGTGGTTCAGTATGCCTCAGTAACAGTAAGCTTACTGTGAATCACAGAATCGTTTGAGTTGGAAGGGATCTTTAAAGGTCATCTCATCAAACCCCCCCGCATTGAACGGGGACACCCGCTGCTAGGTCAGGCTGTCAGAGCCCCAGCCAGCCTGACTTCAAATATATCCAAGGAGGGGGCAACCATCACATCTCTGAGCAACCTGTTCCAGTGCCTCACCACTCTAACTGCAAAAAACTTCTTCCTTACATCAGCCTAAATCTCCCCTCTTTTCTTTTGAAACCATTTCCCCTTGTCCTATCACATCAGACCCTGTTAAAGAGTCTGTCCCCTTCTTCCTTACGGCCCCTTTGAATACTAAAAGTTCTCCCCAGAGCCTTCTCCTCTCCAGGCTGCTCAGCCCCAGCTCTCAGCCTGCCCTTGTAGGGGGGTGTTCCGTCCCTCAGATCATTGCTGTGGCCTTCCTCTGGACGCCTACCAACAGGTCTATGTCTCTGCTGTGCTGAGGTCCACGTGTGGACGCAGTGCTCCAGGTGGGGTCTCGCAGTGCAGCACAGAGGAGTAGGATCCCCTCCCTCGCCCCACTGTTTTGGATGCACCCAGGATCTGACTGGCTTTCTGAGCAGTGAGGGCACACCGTTGGCCTCACATCCAGCTTGCCATCAATTAATACTCCTTGTAGCACCAGTATCCTACTCAGGAAAATCAACAAGAAAACACAGTTTCTTGCAACGCAGCCAAGTAAGACGCAAACAGTAAAAACAAAAGGGAGGGAAAAGCTCCGATATGGTGAGAATGCCTGAACGGGAGGGACTCGGGGCAGACAGGTCTGTGCACAGCTGCTGGCCGGGCACAAGCAGCAGTGCTTCGGGAATACCAAAATAAGTGGAAAATCAGCTGGCAGAGCCCGAAGGGAACGGAGCTCCGCACGGCCTGCAGGAGGAGACGTGCCTTTAGCGTCTCTCTGCTCTCGCACCTGCCCTGCACAGACACTTCCAGCAGCGTTAATTAACGCCCGCTCAGCGCGCGAGCAGTTCCCCATTCGGAAAAAAAGCCACGCTGCCTCCCGCGCTCAAACGGGACAAGAGTTTCCGCTACGCGCCCCGAACGGCGACTTCCAACGGGCAAAAACTCCCCCGGCCCGCCGCGCAGCCCTTACTCCCCGCACGGCGCTCGGGCCCCGCGCCGCCCGCACAGCTTTTCCCCTTCCGGCCGCGCCCGGACCGACGCGGGGCGCTGCGGGCAGCGGGAGGGGCCGGGCCGCTCCCCGGGCCTCGCTCCGGGCCCCGCGCCCGGCCGCGCCTCCTCCCGCCCTCCCCTCACCTTCTCCCGCAGCTTCCGCACCAGCACCGCTCGCTGCTGCTGCGCCTCCTCCTCTCCGTGCGGCCGCCGCCGCTGGCAGGCCCGGCCCCGCGCCGCCTCCCTCGCCGCCATGCCCCGCGCCCGGCCCCGCCCCGCCCGCCGAGCTCCGCAGCGCGGCGATAGGCCGGCCGTTGGGCGGCGGGAAGGACGCCGTGCCGCGACGGGGCTGCTTCTGCCGCTGCCGGGTGCTCGATGCGTGTGGCTCCATGCTGTGCCGCGGCTGCCTGGGGGCTGTGTAAGTTGGCGGTATCCGAATAATTTACCAGGACGCTCTGAGCTCTCTGATAAAGCAGATTTTATTCGCAATTGCAATGGCGGGACTCCTGCAGGCAGGAGCGCACATAGGAAACAGCGTTGCATCTTTCATCCTCTACTGCCCGACCCTTACCTCTTGCTCCCCTGGTTGCTGAGTACTGCAGCTTCACACTCTTTCGCGACGCCTCACAAACACCAAGTAAACACAAATCCTTACCACCCGAGCACAAATGCCTTAATTGGTTCATTGCCTTCTAACAATTGCTTTCTTCACAAATATCTGGTTCTAACTTTCGGATGTCTGCTTTACAACATAAACAGAACCCCTTAATTGTTTAATTACCCCTCGCGTTTGTGCCCTTTACACCGGCTCATTGTCCTTGCACAGAGATAAGCTCGGGAGGAGGATAGAGGGAGCATCTTGGAGCCTGCCTACGGTGTCCTCACATTCCCACAGAGTGGGACAGCTCTGCTTTGTGACTCCTGGAAAGTTTGTTAAATGCATTTCACTTCTGCTGACCTAATGAACAGCCTTACATTATGTTTCCTAGTTCAGAATACTACACCCACATCGTTTAGAACATTTGAAGTCCATTGCAGCTTTGTGAGAAAGAATTTGTCACTTAATTCGGTAACTATGTTTCTAAAATATGTTACTAATATGTACATGGTATTTTTACTTTTCACATCAGCTATTTCTAAGGATATGCTACAGCTTACTTCTTTAGATCAATTTCCCTTTTCAGTATTCAATGCGGAAACAACACTTTCACTTTCCACATGGGGAAACTGAATATGAGCTGAATGTAAGGAAGGTGGATTCGGCTCTACGACGTGTGAAATATAAGAGATGCGGATTTAGCTCTGTGAACACAGGGAAAATCGCTGGAAATCAAGATAAAGCCAGAAATGCTCTGAAGTGGGCCAGGAGTCTGCTGGTGCCGTGCCCAGAGAGTCACATAATAACACCCTGAGCTGGAAACCACCCACACGACCACTGAGGCCAACCCGGCCCCACACAGCAGCACCCCAACCCAAACCTGCGGCCGAGAGCGGTGTCCTCCAGCAGCTCAGGCCGTGCCCGCTGCCCCGGCAGCCTGTGCCATGCCCACCCTCTGGCCTTTCCCTGATATCCAACCTGAAGGACAGGAGCAGCTCGAAGGCACTGAACGCCTGCTCTGCACAAAGCGGTTGGGGTTCACTTACAGCTGTGCTATATCGCTGTCAAATGAGACAAAGGTAGAAAAGAACAACAGTTTTTTGACCCTGCAGCTGCATGAGTTTGACTGACAAAAGCGATCCCTTCGGTACTCAGTGGTGGAGCCAGCCACGTGGATCATCAAATGCTGTCTCAGCTCTTATGGCTTTCTGAACTGAAATGCCGATCCATAGGAGTGCAGAGCTCTGGCAGCACTCGCATCACAGCACCCATGTTGGTGACATGCAGGAGCCCGAGGGGCCGTGCCTCCAGAAACAGCTATTTGGCCAGAAGAAGCATCTGGATTAAATTACACAGGGGACAGGAATAACGGGTAACACGTTCTGAGAGCTGAAGCAGTCCTCAGGGCTTTGCTCAGAGGAACTCACAGTAGCTCACTGCTGAGGTTCCAGCAGAGCTGCTCAATGTCTCCAGCTTCACACTCCTCCTGTTCACCATGTCCTGAATGTGGGACGTGGTAGTGGCAGCTCTGGGTGCTCCTGCACTCCCGTGAGAAGGAGGCAGGCAGAGGCTGAGAGGTATCTACGCACACTGGTCAGCCTGTCCCCAGCAAGGAAAGCAGCCACTGCGTGCAGCCTGTCCGCTGTCCTGATGTCTGCTGTGGAACTGCGTTCTGTGCCCTTGCTACCAAAGCACTACTGCCCTATCTAGGCTCCCATGGGATGCAATTCCTGCTGGTCCATCTTTTTTCCTCCTGTGCTGTTTAAGGTGAAATCCTTGCACAGGCCTCCTGTCATTCTTTCTAGTTCCTGATCTCTGTGAAGATGTCGCAGCACAATTTTCTAAAAGAATCATATTTTCTTAGAATGGCTGAAAGTGACCTTAAAGATCACTGCATTCATTCTTGTTGTGACTGGCAGTATCTGTTGGGTGTTTAATAAAACCCTTAAACTGAGAGACATGTTCATCTCAGTTATGTAAACACTGTGTGAACATTTGATTGATTCTGCTTTTAGTCTGATTTACCAGGAGACAAGGCCTCTGTAGTCCCATTGTCTCACCTTCTGCTCTTTCCTGTTCATCTCCCAAATAATTCTGTATCTGCGAATCTCAACAAAGTTTGATGGAACAATAGAGATCTTTAAGATACAAAGTTCTTACTGGTGCTGGAAGCTAGATACACCAAAAGTAATGCCTCCTATCTACCTCCATACCAACTACAACAGATACCACAGATAGCACTGTTTGGCAGAGCAGATTCTCAGCTTGCAAAATGCTGTTTTTCAACATAGTCACCACCATTAGCTCTGCATTTTCACCAGCAATGAACAAGAGCCTGCATGCTGCACTCGTAGAAGTCTGCACCAGCTCTGGGGATCCATGGCCGCCGTCACCACTGCTGAAATGCATC